>NW_026659986.1:0-3289 GCF_009828535.3 Hylobates moloch | reverse complement strand
CTGAAGTTCATAAACAAATGCAAACGTGAATGAACTTTAAATGGCTTTGGAGCTCTGGATTAGACTACCACTGCCACTGCCCCCCAGGAAAATTCTTTAACATCTCTGTGCCCCGATAGCCTCATTTTATTATTATGTTGCTGATAACTATGACCTAAAACATGAACTATGATCCTTTACTTCCATTTCATGGACCAGGAATCTGGAGCTCAGAGAACTTAGAAGATTTGTGCCAAGTCACATGGCTTTTACATGGATGACAACTGAAGTGTGTGACTCGTTATTATTTGGAGATAATAATAGAAACAATGTCATAGAGATCTTCTTAAGGATTAAATAAATTCATCCATGTGAACTGCTTAGAATAGTATCTGGCATCACTATGAAGACAAAAGAAGTATTAAGGATCACAACTGTTAGTATTATCAAGCCGTCGATGCTACATCTGGTGTTGTGATAGACATGGGGAGAAGGAGGCAATGAGGGCATTTTTGATATTCTCCCACTCTTACAGGGTTCACATTCATGAAGGGACAAAGGTACTCTGGTCCTTTAGATTTGAGAGATACTCACCTTCGGGAAGATTCTCTGGAGCCTGCCGAAAGTCATCTGAGGACGTTCAACTGAAAGAGAATATATCACAATTTTTCTTTGTTAGTAAAGGTTTCCAAACTCTAGAGAGATGTCTATCGCATGAGGGTATTCTGCAGCAGAGGGTTATGAGTCCACGTATTGTTGAGGACTTATTTGAGATATGCCTCTGAATTATGTTTAGTAATGGTTGATTCATTTATCAGTGGCCTCAATTCAGAATTTTACATCTCATGGTTTATCAAATGGGGACTAAACCCCATCACAGTCTCATCTTATTCCATTACATATGTTTCACTTTTTCCCAAATAATTAAATTGATTGGTTGGGAATCTGAACTGTACCCACTCAAGATATGAGCAACTAAAAATCACTGTACACTTCAAATGGATGAATCTTATGGTATGTGAATTAAGCTGTTAAATGTGTGATGAACCGTGGATGATTTAGTCCAGTGGCTCTAAAATATTTTCAGTATAAAGACACTCCTTTAATGTCAAAAGCTTGGCAGATACTCAAGCACTGGATTTTCAGACCTCTTATAGTGATTGTGGGAGATTGTAGAATCTGGCCTGTTTAGCTGGGGAGTAATAGGTCTATTGGAGACAGTTTGGACATTCTGACCTTGTCTTATAATTGTGTTGTCAGAGCAGAAGAGCAAGTAAACACATATGTCCCCTTTATATTCCTGAAATGTACAAAGATCTGTACCGAAGAACCTGTCTTTTTTTCACCCTGTGTTATCTCTGCTCACCGACAAGTGGGAAAGCTCTCTGTGTGTTGGATGAGGGATCACTCTTTCAAACTCACTCCTGAGCTCATCACAGAGAATCAGGTTTCTTTGGGAATGAGAAGACTATTTGGTTTTGATAAAATACAGAGAAACATCCATCTTTATTACATAATGTGTTCATCACCCTCACTCCTAAGATACTTATCCAATACCTACATGCTGTTAATGAAGCAAACTCTGGAAGTTTTTGGTGGATCCATAGTTTTAATAGTTTCTTTCTTTTTTTGTCACTTTTAACATTTTCTTAACTGTCTTTTGATTCATTAACAGTGCTTAGGAAGAACAGCAAGTCCTTTAAAAAGGAAATATTTCAAACACACAGAAAAGTAAGGGGGATAATATTGAGTCCAGTCGGTTCTCAACATTACCCCACAGCTATGTTAGGTCTGATTTATTTATTCAGAATATTAGAAATACTACAAACAGGCCGGGCATGGTAGCTCACACTTGTAATCCCAGCACTTTGGGGGCTGAGGCGGGTGGATCACCTGAGGTCAGGAAGTTTGAGACCAGCCTGGCCAACATGGTGAAACCCCGTGTCTACCAAAAATACAAAAATCAGCTGGGTGTGGGGGTGGGCGCCTGTAACCCCAGCTACTCTGGAGGCTGAGGCAGGAGAATCACTTGAACCCAGGAGTTAAAAGTCGGAGTGAGCTGAGATTGCCTTATTGCACTCCACCCTGGACGAGAAGAGTGAAACTCCATCTCAAAAACAAAAACAAACAAAACACACTATTGACTAGTCACAGCTCAAGCTGTGTATGCAGCACTCAGCAATCCCCGCCCTCCCTCCCTCCTCCACTTACAGCCAGTCACCTTAATTTGATGGCTTTTTATTCACATTCATGTTTGCATACATTTACCATTTACTTATCTATAAGAATATATATATATATATATTTTTTTTTTTGAGACAGTGTCTCACTGTTGCTCAGGCTGGAGTGCCTTCAGGCTCCACCCTCTGGGGTTCACGCCATTCTCCTGCCTCAGCCTCCCGAGTAGCTGGGACTACAGGTGCCCGCCACCTCGCCCGGCTAATTTTTTGAAAAATATATATTCTTGTTTTGCATGTTTTAAAATTTTATATGAATGGCCTCTGTAGTTAACTTTCCGCATGCAATTTTTTTTCACTCAGCCCTGATGTGTGTGAGGGAACAAATGCCTGAGGATCTTTCCCAGGTAGCTGAGCTGAAAAGCAGTTGGGCTTGAGGAGACGCTTTCCAGCCCCTTCCCATCTACTCACCCCTCATTCCCGCGGTTACGGTCATTAACAAAATCATTCCCCTGGAAATCTGCGGCCCGTTTATTATGCATGAAAGGTGAGAGGGTAACCTTGAAACCTAGAAAGGAGCAAAATGTTTATTCCCTAAGAGAGAAGCTTAGGTCTGTCACGGTGGCTCACGTCTGTAGTACCAGCACTTTGGGAGGCTGAGGCAGGAGGATTGCTTGAGGCCAGGAATTCAAGGCTTCAGTGAGCTATGATTGCACTACTGCATTCTAGGCTAGGTGACACGGTGAGAGTCTGACTCAAAAGACAGACAAGCCGAGAGAAGGAAGGTAGTGTCAGTGGGGGGTGCCGGGATGCCACAGAGACAGTTGGACTCATCAGAACAGAGGCCTATGGGAGAGAAACGTGCAGGGTCCAGGTACAAGCTCCACTGTGGCCAGTCCCTGCCCTCAGCCCTGACAGAATACAGAAGAGCAAAACACCCAGAAGCTGCCTTGCGATTTTTCCCTGCACAAATGGAAAATATGGGGTACTTTCTGCAGCCTAAGAAGTAGCCAAAGCAGGAAAAGGGATGCTCATGTGTCCCCAGACTTGTCTGTACCTAGAGCTTTCTGTTACCTAGTTTAGTCATGACCTCATACTTTCTCTTCATATACACATAGGTGATTTTCTCTGAG
>NW_026659985.1:0-3289 GCF_009828535.3 Hylobates moloch | reverse complement strand
GAGATTCTGTATGAAAACTTCCAGCAAAGAAACTTGAAAGCACCTATCTGGTCATCTCCTGTTCTTGCTGCACTTATGTAAATAATCAAACAAAATCTAACAAAACTAGACTTATTTTTAAAACAAGAATAGTCTTACTTTATGATCAAAAATGATGGTTACTACAGAGAGAAATTTTATGTTTCAATGGAAAACTACAACATGGCCGGGCATGGCAGCACATGCCTATAATTCCAGCACTTTGGGAGGCCAGGAGTTCAAGACCAGCCTGGGCAACATGGTGAAACCCCATCTCTACCAAAAATACAAAACTTAGATGGGCATGATGGCATGTGCCTGTAGTCCCAGCTAATCAGGAGGCTGAGGAGAGAGGATTGCTTATACCCAGGAGGTAGAGGTTGCAGTGAGCTGTGATTGCACCTTTGCACTCCAGCCTGGGCGACAAAGCCAGACCCTGTCTCAAAAAAACATTTTTTTAAAGGAAAACTATAGCTATTGTGGACTATCACATTCTAGTCTTGTTTCTTGTTTTTGGGCTATTTTTACCTCTTTGTAAACTGGATCCTGCCATCTGATGAATTTTTTCCCACAATGATACTTGTGGAATTAGAAGCCAAGTATTGTCTCTCCTACTAATATATCTATTGTCAGTTAATTTGAAGGTCTCCAACCCTGGAACAAAGTTAGAAGAGGAAGGTTTTGCTCCCCATAATGCATAACCAAATTGTGGTACATTCATGCAATGGAATACTATTTAGCCATAGAAAGGAACAAGCTATCAACTCACACAAAGACATGAGTGAATCTTGCATGCACATTGCTAAGTGGAAGAAGACAGTCTGAGGAGAATACACACAGTGTGACCTCACTTAATGAGACACTGGAGAAGGCAAACTACACAGATGGGAAGCCATTGGCTCCATGGGGTGGGGGTTTGAAGCATTCCATATGATACTTTAATAGTGGGATACCTGCCACAATGCATTTGTCAAAATATGCAGAATTTTACAGCCAAATGGTTAAAGCAAACTCTATTCAAATTAAATAAAATTACTCAGGATGTGGAGTATCCCAGGACAGAATACATCATGTGAAAAAGAATTTAACTATGCTACAAATTACTATGGTTTGGATGTGGTTTGTCCTCGCAAAAACTCTTGTTGAAATTTCACCCCCAATGTGTCCGTGTGGGGCAGTGGGGCCTAGTGGACGGTGTTTAGGTCATAGGGACGGATCCCTCATGAATAGATTAATGTCCTCCATGGGGGTGAGTGACTTCTGCTCTCACAGGAATGGATTAATTCCTGCAGGAGTAGCTAGTTAAAAAGAGTCTGGCTTCCTTGGCTTCCATCTTGCTTTCACTTTTGCTATGTGATCTCTGGCGCACCCCCTGCTCCCCTTCCACTTTCCACCATGAGGTGAAAAAGACTAAGGCCCCACCAGATGCAACTGCCCAATCTCAGACATTCCAGCCACCAGTATTGTGAGCCAAATGAACCTTGTTTACTTATAAATTACCCAGTCTCAGGTATTCTATTACAGAAGCACAAAATGGACTAAGACACAAATGTAGGTAAAAACTCACTGAAGGTGTAGGGAAAATGGTGTTGACCTAAGTCACTTTGAAAATGAATAGAATCTGCTGGGCGTGGTGGCTCACGCTTGTAATCCCAACACTTTGGGAGGCCAAGGCGGGCGGATCACGAGGTCAGATCGAGACCACGGTGAAACCTCGTCTCTACTAAAAATACAAAAAATTAGCTGGGCGTGGTGGGGGCGCCTGTAGTCCCAGCTACTCAGAGAGGCTGAGGCAGGAGAATGGCGTGAACCCGGGAGGCGGAGCTTGCAGTGAGCCGAGATTGCGCCACTGCACTCCAGCCTGGGGGACAGAGCAAGACTCCGTCTCAAAAAAAAAAAAAGAAAATGAATAGAATCTGTAGGCTGAAGGCAAATGAACTATACTTCATCATTGGATTCCATTTTATAAAGCTCTTTCCAACAGAAGCAATTGTGAACAATTGTAAAACCACAGTGTCTGTATGTGGAATAAAACAATGACTTACATAAGTCGCAGATGGTGGGAACCAGGTTTCTCACTGTTGTGGGAGGTTACAAATTAGCAAGGCGAGAAGGCTAGAATGATTCCTGTGATAGTAGATCAGAGGTGGAGACCTCAACATAAACTTATGTTTAGTTTAATATAGATACACACAGTTCTACATAGAAAACCGTATAATTAGGTGTGTGTAGGTAGGTTAGACACACACATATACTTCCTAGCATTGCTAAGGAGGGACAAGGTACAATGTGCTCATTCAGCAGCCAGATGTAAGTTTTCCTACCATTCTGAAAGGAATCAGGCTCTTTGAAGAAATGTCTGATACTAGAACTGGGACAGTAAATATAGGAGCCAGGATAATCTGGAAGTATCAGAAAGTAAGTAAGTACTAAAAAATTAAAATATATCAAAGAAAAATAAAAGCCAATAAAAACAGCTACCGATGGCCAACACAGGAATGAATTGTGCAATATAATGCTGCAGTGTTGAATAATAACTAAAGCTTAAAGTAATTATCTAGGTGTCTGTGTTTGTATACATAGGTGGATAAGCAAATGGAGTTGCATAGAAATCTCCTTTGCAAAAGAATTCCAAATAATTGATGTAGACACTCGGCCATCAAGAAGGTGGAGCCAACTCCTCACTCCGTAAGGAGTGAGGCTCTGCATAGTGACTTGCTCCAAAAGAACACATGCAGTATGGACAAGGAGGAAAAATAACTTCACAGTATAGATCAAAATGGAGTTTCTTATGTCTTCCTTTTCTACACTAACCCTAAAACAACCACTAAAGTAACAAAAGAAGGAGTTACAGGTCATAGTCAGCAAAGGAGATAAAATGTAATCATAAAAAAGGAAGAAAAAGATGACAAAGGGAACAAAAATCAGACAGGATAAATAGTAAACAAACAGTAATGTGGTAGATGTAAGTGTAATCATAATAACGACAATAAATGTAAATGGTTACATACCACAAATAAAAGAGATTATCAGATTGAATAAAAACGCAAGACCCAACTATGTGCAGCCTACAAGAAGCACAATTTAAAAAGAAAGACACAGGTAGGTTTAAAGTAAAATAATGGTAAAAGGTATATCATGCACTAAAGAAAGCTGGAGCTAATATCAGACAAAGTAGATTTTAGAACAACAAATATTACCAGGGATAAAGGAACTCATTTCATAATATTAAGGGGTTAATTCTTTAGAGGGAGAAAATCATCCTAAATAG
>NW_026659984.1:0-3289 GCF_009828535.3 Hylobates moloch | reverse complement strand
GGAATTTTAGTTTCCTGATTTATAAACTGGGGGTGATAATACTACTTGGCAGGTGTTGTCATGATGTTTAAATGAGATAATGAATGTAAAATGCTTAACGATGGTTGGCACATAGTAGGCTATCAAGGAATGGTAAATGCTATCCCTAGCCAAAATTTATTTATACACCACATGATTTTTCTTTTTAAGATTTAAGTATCTATTGTTCAAGAAACATCAAAATGTAAATGAAATGAGGTCCATTAATTTAAGGAGATGGCCGGGCACGGTGGCTCACGCCTGTAATCCCAGCACTTGGGGAGGCTGAGGCAGGTGGATCACCGGAGGTCGGGAGTTGGAGACTAGCCTGACCAATTGGAGAAACCCCATCTCTACTAAAAATACAAAATTAGCCGGGCATAGTGGTGCATGCCTGTAATCCCAGCTATTCGGGAGGCTGAGACAGGAGAGTCACTTGAACCTGAGAAGCAGAGGTTGCGGTGAGCCGAGATCGCGCCATTGCATTCCAGCCTGGGCAACAAGAGTGAAACTCCGTCTCAAAAAAAAAAAAAAAAAAAATTTTAAGGAGCTAAATTAAAAGTTCAGGGAAAGTAATTTATTTTCCCAAAGTGACTTTTTTTTTTGAGACAGTCTCATCTCACTCTGTCACCCAGGCTGGAGTGCAGTGGCACAGTCTCAGCTCGCTGCAGCCTCTACCTCCTGGGTTCAAGTGATTCTTGTGCCTCAGCCTCTGCAGTAGCTTGGATTATAGGCGTGGACTACCACGTCTGGCTAATTTTTTTGTATTTTTTGTAGAGATGGGGTTTCACCATGTTGGCTAGGCTGGTTTTGAACTCCTGGCCTCAAGTGACCCACCCACCTTGGCCTCCCAAAGTGCTGGGATTACAGGTGTAAGCCAATGAGCCCGTTCCCAATGTGACTTATTAAGATCACACCAAAGTTACTACCTGGTGTTTTTCTGGTGGAAGCACTCAGTGTACATTCTGATGACTTTAACCAGTATAATAATTCATCTCTACTAGAAGACAAGCAGCAGCTGTCAGCTGTCATGCATACCAGCAGCTGGCAAACAAACTAAATCCTTTTTATGTGAAAGAAAACAACATCCTAATCCACTCCCCACTTCCCCCGACCCCCTACCAATCAACCTATCCAGTAAGACAAAAATCCCTCAAAGTTCTCCATAAATAAATACCTGACCAAAGTTAAACACGGCACAGAAAAACTGTAACTCAACATAAAGTCTTCCAGGCTCTTGGTTGAATAGCCACCATAAGCAACTGGAAAGATTCTGTAAAGAAAGGAGAAAAGAGTATTTTAAAATCAAGCAAGCTAATAATTCCTGTCCATCCACAGCACAGTACAATAACTTACCTACTTAATAATTACAGGGAAAAAGACTAGATGGAAAAACACTGAGAGAATATAGAGGCTTTATCTTTTCAACAGGAAAGTTTCAACCTCTCCTCCTGACAGATGTCATTCAAACAGTTATCTATTCTGATCAGATTTGAAGCGAGAAGACATGAGCCAGCTTATATAATGTATCAAGATTGCCAACTAGCCTAAGACAGGCCTGATTTTAAATTTAGTTCTACACAATGAAAACAATTACATCACTAGGCAATTCTTGGCAGCGTTTCTTATTTTTTGATTTTTGTTCTTAAACGGCACTTAAAGTGGTATTGGCTGATATCACACTATCTCACGAGCATCCCAGTGTGCAAAGCGTTCCTTCATAGGTTATCTGGTCCATCTCCTACCTCTGGACGAGTTACACTTGAACCATCTCAAAGAATTCTATAATAAGAACTGATAATTCACAAACAGGACATTTAGTAATCAAAGAAATGCATGTAGTCTAAAAATAAAATACTGTATTTTACTTTTCTCTATTTTGTAAGCATCTATTATATGAAGTAGTTATGTTATTTTGATAATTGAAAATTATTTTTTAAAGCTTATCTGAGGAATATGTTCTGAGAGGCTTTTTGGTTTTCTTTTTTTTTCTGGTGGACACTGAGGTTTCATGTTCTGAGACATTAATGTAGGCATTTATCCACTTTGGTCAGTCAGGTATGTTAGGAATAAGTGGCCCTGTGTACATTATTGAAATAGCCGCTTTGGGGCCAGGTGCAGTGGCTCACGCCTGTAATCCCAGCACTTTGGGAGGCCAAGGAGGGTGGATCACCTGAGGTCAGGGGTTCAAGACCAGCCTGACCAACATAATGAAACCCTGTCTCTACTACAAATACAAAAATTAGCCGGGCATGGTGGCACAAGCCTGTAATCCCAGCTACTCAGGAGGCTGAGGCAGGAGAATCACTTGAACCTGGGAGGCAGCGGTTGCAGTGAGCCGAGATCGTGCCACTTCACTCCAGCCTGGGCGACAGAGTTAGACTCTGTCTCAAAAAAAAAAAAAAAAAAAAAAAGAAATTGCTGCTTTTACCAAATTCTAGGTTCAGAGCATAGAATGAATAAATGATTCTAAGCAGAATAAGCTATTGGAGCACTTAGGCCTCAGAGTAATGTGAATGACTCATCTCTTCCCCTCACACCCCCAAATATTTAGCTCAAGATCCAAATTCAGGTGACCTAGCTACCACACTTTTGGAAAGCAGCAACTAAGTTTTTCCCGGATGCCTGAATAAAACCTTTGCCAAAAATTTAAAGAAATGGCCCCAAAACAAAACCGGAAAAAACAATTACAGCGAACAGGCCAATGATGAGAAGTAAACACAGCAACACGTGTCTGGTCAGTTGCTGGTCTCCACTCTGTAGATACTGTTCTTCTTCCTGGGCTAATATGCAGCTCTGGGAGTTACAGCGACTCACACAATGATTGTCTATAAAAGAGTAAGCGCAACAATTTGTCATCAGAGCTTTTTATCTAAATGCATTTTAAATTTGTAATGACTTCCTAAGAGAAACAACAGAAAAGCACATTCAGCTAAGAATCAGTATATTATTTTAGATGAAATTGGAAGAAAGCTCCTTCATGTTGTTTTAGAAGAATTATAGCTGAAATGTTTTTATCTCAAAAAACATAAGTAGAATACAATAGTTCCCTTTTACGCTATTCAACAATGTTATAGATATAATTATCTAACATAAGTCATATAATTTGGTCTTTAAAAATTATACATAATTTGCCTGGGTGCGGTGGCTCATGCCTGTAATCCCAGCACTTTGGGAGGCTGAGGCAGGCAGATTACTTGAGATTAGGAGTTCAAGACCAGCCTGGCCAACACGGTGAAACCTCATCCCTACTAAAAATACAAAAATTAAC
>NW_026659983.1:0-3289 GCF_009828535.3 Hylobates moloch | reverse complement strand
AACAACTTCTAACTTCCTTTCTTAAATCTTTCTTTCTCTAAGTTGCCTTTAAAACTTCTGGATTTTTTTTTTTTTTTTTTGAGATGGAGTCTCGCTCTGTTGCCCAGGCTGGAGTGCAGTGGCGCGATCTCGGCTCACTGCAAGCTCTGCCTCCTGGGTTCACGCCATTCTCCTGCCTCAGCTTCCTGAGTAGCTGGGACTGCAGGCACCTGCCACCAGGCCTGGCTAATTTTTTTTTGCATTTTTAGTAGAGACAGGGTTTCACCGTGTTAGCCAGGAGGATCTCGTTTTCCTGACCTCATGATCCGCCCGCCTCGGCCTCCCAAAGTGCTGGGATTACAGGCGCGAGCTGCCACGCTCAGCCAAAACTTCTGGATTTTGTAGAAGCTGCTTATCACCCCTTTGAAAATACCTTGTACACTCGAGGTTTAGTCATAACCTAATGGAGGCTTGTTGGTTTCACCTGTGAGATTACTTTTGATAAAGTTCAAAAGCCAGAAATATTAACTGTTTGGTGTGCCTAAAGTTGGGTAACAATGGATTTAAAAGGATTTTCTTAAGGAGCACTCAGCTTAATTAAAAATGGATATCCAAATTATAGGTATATTTAAAAGATCTTTATGTTTTTCCCTTCTTGGATCTTGTTTTTCTGGAAAAGGTTTCTTTCTCAGTTGACTGAATTACTTTTCCCCACTCTGTCTTGCCACTCTTGATGCGTGCATGGCAGGCCCTAAGATAATTTCTGATGGCCTGGGGCTTTTTGGTAAAAACGGAAGATGCACCATGGATTCCATTGTGGGAGAAACCTCTGTTTTCCTCATGGAACCCTAGGGATTAGAGGCAGATAGATCCCTCTCAAAATCTGTTTTTGTCTTCCAGCTATATCTATTTATTAGGCCCTAGAAACTGCACGCTTTTTAAGCCCTGCTCTTAATGGACCCTTCCCAGAGGCCAATAATCCAATTAGGAGATTGACATATAAAAAAATCTTATAACTACTTGATCTTCTTCTCTTTATCTATGTAGTTATATATGTGTTGTGTGCGATATCTGTAAAAAGAGCTCTAATTAATTGGCTTGAAGAAAAATAAATACTTAAATCAAATATTTTTAAAGGAAAGATAAAAGCAGTAATGTCTTTTAGTTCACATGACTTTAATATTTAAGGAATAAAAATAGTTTTAAAGATAATTGGTAAAATGCAAATGTTGTAAAAATGTAAAGAGGGGGTCTAAATCATGGACATCAGATACTAGGCTTGCTAAATGTTCCAAGGTTGTAAACTGCCTGCTTTACCACTTGACAAGCCCTGGGACATGTGAAGTTAACCATGCCCCTAACTATGCTGGGTAGAGTCAGGACTTATCTGCACCTAGTATATAATTAAAACAACATAGCAGGTTTTACATTAAAGTTAAAAAATGCTAAAAGTTACCATTGTAACATGTAACTGAGACTACTGAAATTGGATTTACATGCAAGGTGTGTAAAAACAGTAAAATGTGTTTTTAGTAAAAGATTATAAGTAAACATGAAAATGTAAATTTTGTCTAGGGTTAAAGGATTGTCTTAAATTAGATAAAATACAGCTGAAAGTTCAAGCAAGTTGTGGAGAGACTGTAAAAATTAATCTTGCAAAGGAAACTGTGTGTGTGAACATACTGACCAAATTCAAAAGGGTGTTATATGATTTTTGTAAATTGAGCACTGAAATAAAAGAACAGTAAGGTTTTCTTAAGATGCAATTCTGCTCTTTAGCAAAATCTGTAAAGGTTTGTGAAAGGTTTGTAAGACTATCACCTCAGTCAAACTGGTTAAGATTAGATAGAATTTTCTATAAGGTTTCATTAAAAATTGGGGTTGACACTAATAGTAAACTAATGTAAGGGTGAAATTTGCCTTTCTCCCTCTTGAAAAGGATTTTCATGTAATAGTGAAGGCTAATAAAAGGATTTTGCTTTTTCAGATTTTTGAGTCATCATTTTGGGAAAATAAATAACTTATAGTAATCTGTAATTGAATTTCATAATATTAAGTTTTTACACCTCTAAATTTAACAGCCTCCCCAAAATTAAACTTCAGTTTCAAAATTGTCTCTCCTGATGCCTAGCTTTTGGATATGACAGAGGGCCTCTGCAGCATCCAGAAAAGAGGTAA
Organism: Hylobates moloch; assembly: GCF_009828535.3. Taxonomy (NCBI): domain Eukaryota; kingdom Metazoa; phylum Chordata; class Mammalia; order Primates; family Hylobatidae; genus Hylobates; species Hylobates moloch. Next base: position 1,132 of record NW_026659983.1, on the reverse strand, counting down.
ATAGGATTATTTAACATGTTTAGATACAAGGGATTGCCAAAGTGATGTGTAATCTTCTTTAGTTTTTATTTCAGTAAATAATATTAATGTATGTTCCAAAATCATATGGGATGTCTAAGGTTCTAATGTCTGAACATATGCTGTCAATGATAATTAAGTTTATTATGTTAAGCTATTGTAAACCACAGAAATAACCAAATGTCTTCACCAATCATATTCTTGACTGTAACAACCCTGGAAATTTTGTCATTTACAGACAACTGTTGTCTTGTTTTAATTCTCTTCAAAAGAGGTTTATGATCAGCTGTAGGACTTTAACAGGTGCTCTCAAATGTAGGTTTCCGATAAAAGAAAAATGTACGCAACTCACAAAAAGCTGAAGTGGTTATGAATATCAAGCAGAATGAGAGTTAAAGAAATAGACTGAGCTAATAGGAAACTGAAGTAATTGTTTTAAATTTTTTGCCTAAAACATTGCTTATCCTTGTTTTGTTTTTCAGAGTCAAGGAAACTTTTCTTTTAAGCTAGCTATAGCTTTTAATAATTGAGTGAGGTATACTCCTGTGAGCAAAATTTAGTGAATATTTGTTTCTCTCTGCCTGGCTTCTCCAGAATTTGGAAACTCTTTTTGAGTATTCTTGAATTACGGCAATATGGTTGTTTGCATCAGTGCAATAAGAATCCAGTTTCTTTTGCAACAAGATGCAGTTGGAGAAAATGGTTGATTCCCTTTAAGGAATCAAGGTTAGCCTGCAGAGCTAATAAAAGCGCCTTGGGAAAACTTGCCTGATACGTTGTCTACACATTCTCTGTACAGGATTGCTAATCTGTGGTGAGTAAATACTATCACTTTCTAATAGGCCCAGGAACGCCCTGTTCTTGGGACCTCAAAAAAATAGGAATTCATCCAACTCGTAGGTATTTGAGGATACAAACCCATGGCTGGGCTCGACTTTAAAAAGTTCTATCTGAGATTCTTTGTGGAACGGAGTTCCATAAAGCCAATTTAAAAGGCTTATGTATCATTTCTGAGGGCTCTGTTCTGTTCCATTGATCTATGTCTCTGTTGTGGTACCAGTACCATGCTGTTTTGGTTACTGTAGCCTTGTAGTATAGTTTGAAGTCAGGTAGC
>NW_026659982.1:0-3290 GCF_009828535.3 Hylobates moloch | reverse complement strand
GGAGAACTGGCCTGGCTTCTGCCCCGGCCCAGTGTTTTGCAGACTGCTGTCTCCACCAACCCGACTGAAGAACGCGGGGGAAAAAGGGATGAGAGCTCCGCCTGAGCTGGTTAGAAAACCTAGGCTGCTACCTGCAAACCCGTGCATGAGCAGTAGACAGTCCACTTCTCGGTACCTGGGCAGGCCCTGGGATCCCCGGGATGCTCAGGAAAGAATGACAGCCCTCCTCTGTGTGGAGTCTCTCGCCGGACCTGGAACTCAGGGATCCTAGACAGGTCAGCTGGAAGAGAAGACACGTCTCTCCATACCGAGTCAGAGGTTCACCGCGAAAGAGAGGACGCCGCCCTGCCCCCACCCCGCCCCAACCCCGCGTCCTAAAGCTCCTCCAGCAGAGCCCGGTGTTCCTCCTGGCCAAGGAGTAGTTCCAGGGGAGCGGCCTCTTCCACGTCCTTCAGCTCATCCAGTGGCGCCAGATCTAGGAAAGGTTGTGACTTTTGCTGAAACTCTGGGGTCGCCAGGAACTCATCTAACAGCCTGGAGGTGAGTGCAGATGAGCGCCCAGGTTCCTGGAATGCTTGGGAGGGCGCCTGGATGGCTTGCATCTGTGCTTGATGCGGAGACCTCCAGGGTCGCGAGCTTCGGAGGTGGAGGTGTCCCGTCTTTGGGTTCCCACACCGCCCCGGCGACCTGGGGCTGAAGCCCCACCACGGACTCCGCTGGGACATGGGTGGCGCAAGCACACCTTGGCCCTGTGGCCCAGCTTGAGCCGGCCCTGGCTGTCCCACCGCGCAAGGGCCCGGCAGGCCGTCGCGCTGCGGGTCCCGGTCCTCCCGGCATTTGCTCGGGTGCGGAGGCCACCGAGGAGTCTGAGGGAGGGAGAGCGCCCCTTCCAGAGGAGCCAGGGTGGCGTAGACAAAATCCCCGCCTGCCGGGGCAGGTTGGGAGATCCCTTCTGCCGGCGCAGCCTGGCTAGGCTGGAGCAGGTGCATGGCCCTTGCTCCCTGGCTCATGAAAGCCCCCTGTGGGAGAGCCCCAGGAGCGCAGGACATGTGGGGTGAGGGGAGCCCCGTTCCTCGCGCCCCAGTGTGGGCGAAGGCGACCGAACAGGGAGCAGGGTGACACCCGCCGGGGGCCGAGTTGCACAGGCCGCCTGTGTGCGCGGGTGCCCTGCCACCCTGTCCCGGGTGCCTGACCCTTCGATTCTGAAACCAGATGTGAATCCTGGACTCCGGGAGGCCCGTCTCTCTGGCCAGTTTTTCCCTGGTGGCCATGCCTGGAAAGCGATCGTTTTCAAAGACTTGGACCAGCAGGGCGGTCTGGGATCGGGTGACGGTGGTCCGCTTTCACCTGCCTTCTTAGGGGCCGCGTCTCCAGGGCCAGGGCCAAGATTCCCGCTGGTGCTGCCTCAGCTGGCGTGACCTCCCATTCTGAAACCAAATCTGGACCCTGGGCTCCGGAATGCCTATGACCTGGGCCAGCCGTTCTCTGGTGGCGATGCCTGGGTACGGGTTCCGCGAAAGCAGGCTCGCAGGGCCTGGCTTTGGCTGGGGTCCAAGCGAGTCTCCTTCCCCGTCCTCGGGCTTCCGCGGGGAGGGTGCTGTCCTAAGGTGTCGGGAGAGCCATCGCGGGGAGCCCCGGTCGGAATTTCACAGACGGACATGGGCAGAGAGAGGCCGGCGGGCTCCCGTGCATCTCAGCCGGCCTGTGCACTGCACGCAGGTCCAGCCCTGAGGCCCTTAGAAAGACCTACCACCTCCACCCCGTTATGAACATTCATGAGCTCGGGGCCCATGGTCCTGGGGTAGCCCGCCCTTTGAAGCCGAAAACTTCAGGGACCAGGGCCTTGTGGGGTGGGTGGGTGTAGGGCCAGATTGGAGGGGAAAGAGGGGCTTCGGGGGCTGGCTCTCTGAGGTTCTCCAGTACTTCTATGGAAACTGGAAGCAGCTGTCTTGACTCGCACAGTTTTCAGGGAAAAACCACCCTGAAGAGTGGAGTGTGGAACTGAACCTCCATAACAGTCTTGAGTTTTCCAGGCCCTCTCCAGGAAGGCGGCAATGCCTGTGGGTGTCGCCGTTGCCGTGATAGTCTCACACACTCAGGGGTGTGTATCTCGTTCATTTTCACGTAGAAAACGAGAGCGAAACTACTGAGAAAATAAACGTCCGGTGCATCACGGCCTGACCACGGATTCCTGTTTCCTGCAACAAGGGGAGTCTCCACTGTGGCCCGTTTGGAAACTGGAAAGGGGAGTGATGTCACGATGCTGCTTTTCCACGCTTCGCTGGAGGTTTCTGTGTCCCCACAGAGCTCGGGAAACAGTCAACATGGTCACGCTTTCGGGGGCTGGAGACACGTGAGCAACAGGCCCCCTTGCAGAGGGCAAAGGAACGTGGAACCCGCAATCATGGTTCACTCTGCCTCAGTGTGACTGCTCTGTTGCAGGCTCAGCGTGGGGCTATGTCATCTGTGAACCATGTAGATGAAAAACGGACAATCACCCGAGTCTCCACTCAGTGCTCTCTGGGCAATTTGATTATTCCTTGGGAGGCGGAATTCGTCTGAATCGCTCTGGGATGAGGTGACCCAGGCTGGCGATCTGAAGGGCTGGTGAGCGCCCCGCAGGCCAACTCGGCTGTCAGCGGAGCACCCAGCCTGCACTGGGCACCCAATATTTTCCCGGAGTGCGAGGTCCTGCTGGTCCTGGAGGCAGAAGACCGCTTTTCTCTCTGCCTTCCTCTCTCTGTCTCTTGTTCCCTTTCTCCCTCTGTCCTTCCTTTCCTCCCTCCTCCCTCCCTACCTCCCTTCCTCCCCCTCTCCCCACTTTCTCCTTTCCACTGTCCCTCTGTCCATCTGTCCTTTTCTCGCTCCATTCCTCCCTTTTTCTCTGTCTCTGTTCCTCTCCCCATCTCTATTTTTCAACATTGTATGACCCCATTGTGTGTATCTATGTGTTAACATTTTTTAGCAAAAAAATTCATTTTCATTAAGATATGTACATTGTTATTTAGACACGTTATTTATGTATGTGCATTTGTTTAATAGACATAACTTATTTCAGAGTTATTCTACAGCATAGTGTAAGCATAACACATAAGCAGTGTCAACCCAAAAATTGTGTGACTCACATTACTGTGACTCTTTTCTCTTGCAGTGGTGGAGAATAAAATCTCTATATCTCCGATTTATATCTGTCTATTACCATTGAATTGGCCCCATTTCCTGTAGTGATAGAACACTATTCCTGTACTATGACAAGAGCTGTGGGCTGTGGGGAGGTCAGGGATAGGATG
>NW_026659981.1:0-3290 GCF_009828535.3 Hylobates moloch | reverse complement strand
GTGGGGCAGAAACAAATCACAATGGTGGAATGTCATCAGTTAAGGCTATTTTTACTTCTTTTGTGGATCTTCAGTTACTTCAGGCCATCTGGATGTATACGTGCAAGTCACAGGGGATGTGATGGCTTGGCTTGGGCTCAGAGGCCTGACACCCTGCACACAGTTTCAGTTTCCCTGCATGCAGTTGCTGGGTCAGAGAGAGCCAGCAAAGAAGCAGAGAGAAAGCCATTCAGGGCAAAGCTGTCAACTTGGTGGGAACTGGCCCCTGTGGCCGCAGGTAAACTCAGAGCAGGCTGAGGTTCTATGTGGTTGGACATCAACAACACCAGGTTGAATAAACCTTTAATTTTTCACAATAGTTGGTACAGCCATTATAGAAAATATTCTGGAGTTTCCTAAAAAAAATTAAAACTAGAACATCATATGACCCAGTATTCCCACTCTGGGTATATATCCAGAGGAAATGATATCAGTATCTCAAAGAGACATCTGCACTCTCATGTTCATTGTGGCATTATTCACAATAGCCAAGATATGGAATCAATCTAAGTGTCTACCAACAGATGAATGGATAATGAAAATCTGCTGAATGGAATATTATTCAGCCACAATAAAGATGGAAATCCTTCCATTTGTGACAACATGGATGAACCTGGAAAATATAATGCTAAGTGAAATAAACCAGACTCAGCAAGACAAATACCGAGTGATCTCACTTATATGTATAATCTAAAAAAGCCAAACTCATAGAAGCAGAAGGTAGAATGGTGGTTGCCAGAGGCTGGGGGGTAGGGGCAATGGAGGAAGTGGGGAGATGTTGGTCAAAGGGTACAAATTCAGTTATAAGATGAACAAGTTCTGGGATCCAACAGTCAGCACAGTATGGTGACTATTAGTTACTAGTACTGTACTGCATACTTGAAATTTGGTAAGAAAGTGGGTCTTAAATGTTCTTACCACATAGGAAAAAATAGGATAATTATGTGAGGTGATGCATGTGTTTATTGGCTTGATTATGATAATTATTTCACAAAGTACATGTATATAAAATCATCACATTCTGTACTTTAAATATATATAGTTTTTATTTGTCAATTATACCTCAGTAAAGCTGGGGGTGGGGAATTTCACAATGTTGTAATTCTTATCCATTCTAGAAGCATGTAATTTCCCTCAAGACAGGAATATTCTAACTTTTTATACCCTTTGTACTGGGCTTATCACAATCCTGAGCATATTGTTCAAGTTATGCTAAAATTGAATTGAAAAGTTGCCACCTCAATCCTCTTCCCCCAAGGCCTCCTATGCTTATGATATTTGAGATTAATTAGGCCAATTCATAAAGCTCAGGGGAGAACCAAAGAAATAAAAGCCGTTTTTATATTAGAGTGATGCAGTAAGAAGTGGATTTCTAAATTTTCCTTTGGTATTTATAAAGTCTCCATCATTTTTTAAACACAAAATACAGTTAAAGCTGTGATAATGGAACTAAATGTCAGGTCACAATCTCATTTGAAAGATTATGGAAAATTAAAATTATACAGTTTTCCCCATGATAGTTGACTATTTCCTTTCTAGAATAGACAAAAGGGCTGGTTTAGAATTGTACTGATAACTCAGGAAGCAAACGTTTGGTGATTTATGAGAAACAACAAAAAGGGTACTTTTGAAAAGTCTTTGAAAATAAAGACACTATTTTCTGCGCTTCTTTTTCATATCCCTTCTTCGTTCACAAGAACCTTTACACTGCAATGTGTTCTCTACATATAGATGCAGGGACCTTATGGTGGAGGCTAAAATCAGGAAGTTCTTGATTAGCAGTTGGAATCACCCTCTCCACACCCGGCTATTGATATGCTTTTCATTCCTGGAACAGCAACCCAGATCTGTGTCAAAGACACCACCTTGTTTTGAAACTGGTCTGTGGTGTCCTGGAATGCCCCTCTTCTCTTTTACTACCATGCTTTCATATGCCCTCTTTTTCAAAGTCTAAATGTATTTTTCCAACTTTTTTTCTTAACTAGTTTTGGACCTCTAGTGCAAAGGATTGAGTTAATCACATCCCTCAATTCAAGGCCTAGTAAGATCCCCTCTCTTGCTTAATTCATTTATTTATTTTTGTCTCCATACCATATTCATCTTTCTTCTTCTTGCAATAGACATGCATTTTAACATATTTTATGTATATCTTTTCATGTATGTCCTTGCAAAATGTATATTGTCATTTTGTGAATTTTTATTTACATGAATGATGTTTGTTGCGTTCTATTTCTGACAATACACTGTTTTTAAGATCCAACCATATTGATGTATATAGTTCTAATCTTTTGTGTTTAATCACTGTATTTAATGTTAAGTGATCACTACACTTTGTCCATCACTTTGGCAAAAATTGACATCTGGGTTACCTCCAACCACCCACTACCACAAATACGCTGCAGTGAAAATCCTCATCCCAGAACACATGGACACACTGTGGGGAACAACACACACTGGGACCTCTCGGTGCCGGGCTGGGGGATGGGGGAGGGAGGGCATCAGGAAGAATAGCTAATGGATGCTGGGCTTAAATACCTAGATGATGGGTTGATGTGCACAACAAACCTCCATGGCACATGTTTATGCATGTAACAAACCAGCACATCCTGAACATGTACCCCAAAACTTAAAAGTTGAAGAAAAAAAGAAAACAAGAAAATCTTTATCCCATAGGGCTGCTCACAACTGGGCAGATGGCTTCCCTCAGAGTGAGTGATCTAAGAAAGAGCAAAGCAGAAGTCACAGATCTTTTATAATCTAGCTTTGGAAGTCACAAATTATCATTACAATGATACTCTATTTGTTACACCAGTCAGCCCTACTCAATGTGGGAGAAGACTATGCTACAACATGAACACCAAGAGGCAGGGATTATTAGAGTCATCTTGGAGGTTAGCTGCCACACACCTTGGACATGATGCTCCTTTTTTTTCCGAGATTTCTTGTTTTCCCATGTAGATATTTGTGTGTGTGTGAGTGTGTGTGTGTGTGTGTATGTGTGTGTTTCTCTGCTTTTTGCATGGATTGATTATTGTGTGATAGCTCTACTTCCCAGGAGATGTACCTTCCTGTGCTTACGAAAATTCCCTTTGTCTTCATATTCCCACTGAGTTCTATGATAAGAATTGTCAAATGGCTGCCAAATGATGTTCATAAAAAGGAAAGTCATGATAGGTTTTCAACACCTGGAAAAAAAGCCCATCGTATTCAAGAACCTGAATTTGATTAAGCCATGATATTTTTGAACACTT
>NW_026659980.1:0-3290 GCF_009828535.3 Hylobates moloch | reverse complement strand
TCCATTCCATTCCATTCCATTCCACTCCATTCCATTCCATTCCACTCCATTCCTCACCACTCCGCTAATCTCCCCTACACTCCACTACATACTTTCCCATTCCATCCTATTCCATTACACTCCATTCCACTCCACTCCACGGACCCCACTACACTCATCTCCACTCCACTCCAACACACTCCATTCCATTCCATTCCATAATATTTCCTTTCATTCCAGTCTATTCCATTCCATTCCACTGCATTCCAGTCCATTCCACTCCACTCCACTCCATTCCATTCCATTCCATCCAATTCCATTCCACTCCATTCCACACCACTCCACTAACCTCCCCTACATTCCACTACATAACGTTTCATTCCATCCCATTCCATAGACTTCATTCCACACCACTCCACTGGCACCACTGCACTCATCTCCACTCCACTCCAATTCACTCCATTCCATTCCTTTCCATACCATTTCCCTCCACTCCATTACATTCCATTGCATTCCATTCCATTCCATCCCATTAAATTCCATACCATTTCCCTCCATTCCTTTCCATTTCATTCCTTTCCATTCCCCTCCATTCCATTCCATTCCATTGCATTCCACACCATTCCATTGCATTCCACACAATTTCCCTCCATTCTATTCCATTCCATTCCATTCCATTCCATTCCATTCCATTCCATTCCTTTCCATACCATTTCCTTCCATTCCTTTCCATTCCATTCCTTTCCATTCCACTCCATTGCATTCCATTGCATACCATTCCATTACATACCAATTCCCTACATTCCTTTCCATTCTTTCCATTCCATTGCTTTCCCTTCCATTCCATTCCACACCACTCCATTACATTCCAACTGATTCCATTGCTCTCCATTCCACTTCACTCCACTCCACTCAATTCCATTCCATCCAATACAATTCAATTCCATTCCACTGCACTACAATCTTTTCCACTCCACTCCACTCCATTTCACTCCATTCCATTCCATTCCGTTCCATTACATTCCATTCCACTCCACTGTATTCCAACCCATTGCATTCCAGTCAATTCCACTCCACTTCACTCTACTTCATTCCATTCCATTCCATTCCGTTCCATTCCAGTCCATTCCATTCCATCTCATTGTATTCCAGTCCATTTCACTTCACTCCACTCCACTCCATTCCATTCCTTCCCATCCCATTCCATTCCACTCCATTGCACACCACTTCACTCACCTCTTCTACACTCTACTACATAACGTACCATTCCATCCCATTCCATTACAATCCATTCCACTCCACTCCAATGACCCCACTACACTCATCTCCACTCCACTCCAATTCACTCCATTCCATTCCGTTCCAAATCATTTCTCTCCATTCCATTCCATTCCATTCCATTCCATTCCATTCCATTCCATTCCATTCCAAACCATTTCTCTCCATTCCATTCCATTCCATTAGATTCCACTACATTCCAGCCCATTCTGTTTCATCCAATTTCATTCCAGTCCATTACACTCCACTCCACTCCAATCCACTCCATTCCACTCCATTGCACTCCATTCCATTCCATTCCATTCCATTCCATTAGTTTCCATCCCACTGCATTCCAGTCAATTCCACTCCACTCCACTCCATTCCATTCCATTCCATTCCAGTCCATTCCGTTCCATCCCATTGCATTTCAGTCCATTCAACTCCACTCAAATCTACCACACTCCATTCCATTCCATTCCTTTCCATTCCATCCCATTCCATACACTCCATTGCACTCCACTCCACAGACCCCACTACACTCATCTCCACTCAACTCCAATTCATTCCATTCCATTCCTTTCCATACCATTTCCCTCCTTTCCATTCCATTCCATTCTAGTCCATTCCATTCCATCCCATTGCATTCCAGTCCATTCCACTCCACTCCACTCCATTCCAGTAAATTCCATCACATTGCATTCCACACCATTCCACACCACTCCACTCACCTCCCCTACACTCCAATACATAACATTCCATTTCATCCCATTCCATTTCACTCCATTCCACTCCACTCCACTGAATCCACTACACTCATCTCCACTCCACTCCAATTCATTCCATTCCATTCCTTTCCATACCATTTCCCTCCTTTCCATTCCATTCCATTCCATTCTAGTCCATTCCATTCCATCCCATTGCATTCCAGTCCATTCCACTCTACTCCACTCCACTCCACTCCATTCCAGTAAATTCCATCACATTGCATTCCATAACATTCCACACCACTCCACTCACCTCCCCTACACTTGAATACATAACATTCTATTTCATCCCATTCCATCCATTCCATTTCACTCCATTCCACTCCACTCCACTGAATCCACTACACTCATCTGCACTCCACTCCAATTCAGTCCATTCCATTCCATTCCGTACCATTTCCCTCCATTCCATTCGATTCCATTCTGTTCCTTTTCATTCCATTCCATTGCATTTCATGCCACTCCATTCCATTTCATCCGATTCCATTGCAGTCCATTCCACTTCATTCCACTCCACTCCATTCAATTCCATTCAATCCAATTCAATTCGAATCCATTCCACACCACTCCAAACTATTCCACTCCATTGCACTCCATTCCATCCCATTCCATTCCATTCCATTGCATTCCATTCCATTCCATTCCTTTAAATACCATTGCATTCCAATCCATTCAACTCAACTGCCTTCCACTCCATTCCATTCCATTCCATTCCACTCCATTCCAGTCCATTGTATACCATCCCATCGCATTCCAGTCCATTCCAATCCCCTCTGTTCCACCCCACTCCATTCCATTCCATTTCATCCCAATCCATTCCATACCATTTCCCTCCTTTCCATTCCATTCCACACCATTTTTCTCCATTCCATTCCATTCCATTCCATTCCATTCCATTCCATTCATTATTTCATTACATTCCTGACCAATCCATTCCATTCTATCCGATTCCATTGCACTCCATTCCAGTTCACTCGACTGCACTCTACTCGATTCCATTCCATCCAAATGAATTCAAATCCATTCCACTCCACTGCACTCCATTGCACTCCATTCTCTTCTATTCCATTCCATTTCATCAAATTCCATTCCGTCCCATTGCATTCCAGTCCATTCAGTTCCACTCCACTCCATTCCATTCCATTCCATTACACACCACTCATTTCCATTCCATTCCATACCATTTCCCTCCACTCCATTCAATTCGATTCCATTCCTTTCCTTTCCATTCCATTCCATCCCATTACACACCACTCATTTCCATTCCATTCCATACCATTTCCCTCC
>NW_026659979.1:0-3290 GCF_009828535.3 Hylobates moloch | reverse complement strand
GACTCTCGCTCTGTCACCCAGGCTGGAGTGCAGTGGTGTGATCTTGGCTCACTGCAACCTCCACCTCCAGGGTTCAAGCGATTCTTCTTAAAGGTGTCCACCACCATGCCCAGCTGATTTTTCTATTTTAGTAGAAACAGGGTTTCACCATGTTGGCCAGGCTCATCTCAAACTCCTGACCTCACCCACCTCAGCCTTCCAAAATGCTGGGATTACACTTACGAGCCACCACGCCTGGCCTAGGACAGTACATTTTTATACTTCTTCCTTTCACATCCACCTTGAGAAGTATTAATAAATCCTTATTTTTACAAAGAAAGAATTACAAGACTCAGTGTCACAATTCTAGTATAGTTGTTTATGCAAGTTAAATACAGAAAAATAGCATAATTGTTGGCTGCTTGCTGGATAGCAACAGTGTAAGACATCAAAAATTAGCATGCGGGACAGTCCAGTGGATGCCAGAGCCCATGGAGTGCAGAAGCCATACAAGAGTCAGAGATCAATGGAAAGAATAAGCATCTGCTCTCTCAACAGGAGAGTAGTTAAGAGGTTTTTAGGAGTAGCCCATTTATAAAGTGTTTAGTGAAATTATGTTGTTCAGAAGTGCCTACGTGGCTTCTTGGACTAGCAGACCACAATATTCTTTGGTGAATTTGGCAGAGACATGATAATGGCTAGGTTATACCATGATCCATCACATAAATTTTTACATATGATTCATGAATTTTCAGTGACAGAAAGATAATTTTATACTTTACAAAAGTAGATTCAAGTTGTACTGTGTACAAGCCTTGAAGGACCCATTGACATCATGGTTGACTATTCTCTTGTCTCTTTTGGGCACTTTATAAATTTGTGGATGGCTACTTATTGGAGCTTGTGTAGCCCCTTTGAATTAAACACGTTTTACTTATTTCAGTATATTTCAGAGCATGTTTGCTATCATTCACCGGAATTGAGTGGATACCTACTAAGCATAATGGTGTTCATATAAACTACGGGAAAGAATACGTGAAGATGATCTTGATAAAAATATTCAATTATATCATAAAAGGAACATTTCTATATAAAATAATGAAAATTTAGCAACAGAGTACTTTCATATCTTCTGTGTAGCCTTTGACCCATCAAAAATTTCTTTATAACATTGTGCTATTTTAGACCTAATTAACCTCAGTTCCTAAAATGTATCAGATTACACTTGAAAAACTTTAATTTCATCAGGCCACAGATTTTCAACAGTATACACTCACTGATCTTGAACATACTGGAGCTATGACATCTGTAAATATCTCAAGGTAAATGGACATTTATTTGAGCATCTTCTATAAGGTCTTCACCTATTTTTCAGTATTAAACCAAGGTCTTCTTTATTTATTTATTTTACTGTAAGTTCCAGGATATGTGTGCAGAACATGCAGGTTTGTTACATAGGTAAACATGTGCCATGGTGGTTTGCTGTACCTTTCAACCTGTCACCTAGGCATTAAGCCCTGCATGCATTAGCTGTTTGTCCTGATGCTGTCCCTCCCCTTCTCCACCCCCAACAGGCCCCAGTCTGTGTTGTTCCCCTCCCTGTGTCCATGTATTCTCATTGTTCAGCTCCCACTTATGAGTCAGAACATGCAGTGTCTGGTTTTCTTTCCCTGCGTTAGTTTGCTGAGGATGATGTCTTCCAGCTGTATCCATGCCCCTGCAAATGACATGACCTCATCCCTTTTATGTCTGCATAGTATTCCATGTTGTATATGTACAATATTTTCTTTATCCAGTCTATCACTGATGCACATTTGGGTTGGTTCCATGTCTTTGCTATTGCAAATAGTGCTGCAGTAAACATATGTGTGCATGTATCTTTATAATAGAATGATATATATTCCTTTGAGTATATACCCAGTAATGGGATTGCTGGGTCAAATGGTATATCTGGTTCTAGATCCTTGAGGTATCACCACACTCTCTTCCACAATTGTTAAACTAATTTACATTCCCACCAGCAGTGTAAAAGTGTCATATTTCTCCACAGCCTCACCAGTATCTGTTGTTTCTTGACTTTTTAATAATCACCATTCTGACTGGTGTGAGATGGTATCTCATTGTGGTTTTGATTTGCATTTCTCTAATGATCAGTGATGTTGAGCTTTTTTTCATGTTTGTTGGCTGCATAAACGTCTTCTTTTGAGAAGTGTCTGTTCATATCCTTTGCCCACTTCTTGATGGGGTTGTTTTTGTCTTCTAAATTTGTTTAAGTTCCTTGTAAATTCTGGATATTAGACCTTTGTTAGATAGGTAGATTGCAAAAATTTTCTCCCATTATATAGGTGACCTTTTCACTCTGACGATAGTTTCTTTTGCTGCGCAGAAGCTCTTTAGTTTAAACAGATCCCATTTGTCAATTTTAGCTTTTGTTGCAATTGCTTTTTGTGATTTTATCATAAAATCTTTGCCCATGCCTATGTCCTGAATGATATTGCCTAGATTTTTGTCTAGTGATTAAACGAAGATCTCAGCAACACTTTCCATTAATGCCATAAGTAATACAATTTCAGGAGTGAAATTTCCATGTTCACTTTTCTCGTGTTATTTAGCTTGTCAGCAGTGTCTCCTGTCTCATTCATCTTTTGTGATAGAAGAAAGGATTTCACACCTTGTTTTGTCCAGGAAATGGACTTCACAACTATTCAGAGTTCATTTCATCCCTTTGTTTCTACAATAATGTCACAGTTAAGAATTTGTTAAGATTTTTTGCGTGTGTTTTTATTTCCTTGACATTTTCGTTTTCTCTCATTTGTCTGTGTTTAGGCCAATCCATAATTTTGTCAAATCATTTTGGCATCTGAGCCTATCTTTATCAGTAATGCCAAACCCTGTCTGCTCAGTGCTATCATCTATCTTAGTAGATATAATTTTATAAGAGTTCATGTCTGTATCTGTTACTACATCATCCATGGTCATTTGTAGAAAAAATATAAACATCTGAGTTAAGTAAACTTCGACTCTACACTTCTGTAAACTTGGACATTGCTTAGACTTCCCCCAGGTATTTCCCTTTCGGCTAGTTTATTTAGATTAAATTATTTTCAGGTAAAATAAAGTCATTCGGCTCTTATTACCTGGCATAAGAATGGCAGCTAATAAAGTAGGAAGTGGCAGGAAATTAAGCTTTAGAGACTGAAAACAAGCATAGGGTTTAAGAAGATATATTTCATTTGTAAAGAAGATTAAGCCTTTTTCTTTTTTTTTTTTTTTTATTATACTTTAGGTTTTAGGGTACATGTGCACAATGT
>NW_026659978.1:2431-3290 GCF_009828535.3 Hylobates moloch | reverse complement strand
TTTTTTTTTTTTTTTTTTATTTTCTGAGATGGAGTCTCACTCTGTCGCCCAGGCTGGAGTGCAGCGGCGTGATCTCTGCTCACTGCAACCTCCACCTCCTAGGTTCAAGCAATTCTCCTGCCTCAGCCTCCCGAGTAGCTGGGACTACCGGTGTGTGCCACCACACCCAGCTAATTTTTTGTATTTTTAGCAGAGACAGGGTTTCACCTTGTTAGCCAGGATGGTCTCGATCTCCTGACTTCGTGATCTGCTTGCCTCGGCCTCCCAAAGTGTTGGGATTATAGGCGTGAGCCACCATGCCTGGCCCATGGTATTATTTTTTATAGAGAAGGATTCATTCTCCCCAACCAATCCCCGCCTACTCCTCTTTATGTTGGGATTTTTCACATATCAAATTTGCAAAAATAAAACATGAAAGATGATTGTGAAAACAGAATTAAGTCGTATGATATTTTATTTCATTATTCTAAAGGTAATTGTAATCTATAAGTTAGATGTCCCTGAAGTATTGCCAAAACACTCTTAAAAGCTTTTTGGATAAACGTGACAAAAATTACTTAAGTCGGGTTCTACTGAGAAACTGAGAAATAAAGGAGAAAAATATTCCTTGAGGATCCAGATGCCTGAGAAAGATTTAAGGAGTTTTTATACTTTGATAGAGCTTTTAAGAAATGTTTATCTATTTTATCTTTGCTCTGGCCACATACCGAGAGAACTTGCAAACTGTTTACTTAGGAGTATGGATTTGTAATATTTTTAGAGTAAAGTAGCACTCTGATTTCTAAATAGTTCCTGTGGTTAAAATGAAGAAAGAAGGAAGGAAGGAAGGAAGGAAGGAAGGAAGGAAGGAAGGAAGGAA
>NW_026659978.1:0-2421 GCF_009828535.3 Hylobates moloch | reverse complement strand
AGGAAGGAAGGAAGGAAGGAAGGAAGGAAGGAAGGAAGGAAGGAAGGGCTGGAGGGAGGGAGGGAGGAGAAAGTCTTTCAGAGTAGTAGGAAGCTGTCAAAATCTACTTAATGCAATCATTTGTAGATGGAAGTATTTGTAGAGAATGTTTTTCCTTCCCCTCCAAGAAAGTTTTTGTTCTTGCTGATGGCTTTTCGATCTAGAATCCACAGATCTTCCACAGATTAAAAAACTAAAGTATAGAAAAGTATTCTGTACAGGTGGAAGATCTGAAATAATTTATTGATGCTAAAACAAGATGTTTATTATACTTTTCCTCATGCCACCTACTACTTTGAACTTGCTCAGTCGGTGCCATTCTATTTAGTAAGGCTTAGAGCAAATCAAATCAAACTTTGATTTGAATTTCACAAAGATTTGAAATTCTCTCACAGAGATTTGAATTTCTCTCTCTCTCTCTCTCTGCCTTGCCATTCTCTGAGAGAGAATACTTTTGAGGTGATCAGCTGGACAGTTTATGGGGGAGTAGTAGTTCCCTGTTTACATTATTCAGTAATAACTAAAAGTAGATTATTGAAGTATGTTTTATTAAAATGTACTGATGGGAAAGAGTATTTGAGAGTGTCCAAAGTGGAAATAAACATATATATTTACATAAATGATTTAGAAACATCAGATTTTTAAAATGAATCGCCTCTTGTGGATCTGTAGATTAGAACTTGACACATAGCTAAAAGCAGAAGCCATTTTAAAAAAAGATAATTATTTCCTAAAGTAAACTTATTTCATGTAATGCAAAACCTAATACAAGAAAGTGCTTAATTACAAGAGTGCAGCTCAAAGAACTTTACGAAGTGATGCACCTGTGCAGGCAGCACAGGTCAAAAAACAGCATCGAGCCTCCTCTCCCTCCTGCTCAGTCTCGGCCTCTCTCCAAAGCTATAACCTGACTTCTAATTTGACTTCCAGGTGGGTTTTCCTTGTTTTTAAATTTCTCAAAAGTGGATGATACAGTAGGTTCTCTTTTATGTCTGACTTTTTAAACTCAACATTTTTCTGCAAAATCCATCCACATTGTTGTGAGTAGCTATATTTCATTCATTTTCATGGCTGTGTTGTATTCCATGTGAATACAGATAGTTTGTTTACTCAGAGTCTTATTCACAGACAGGTAGTTTCTGGTTTGGGGTTGATACCAATTGTGCTACAATGATAATGTTTAACATATTTTTTCTGAAAACATATACACATTTTTCTGGGGAGGTTCCTTAGAGTGGAATTCCTGGGTCATAGGGTGTGGGTAATAGATATTGCGAGTAGTTTTTCAAATTTACACAACTGCCAGTAGTGTCTGTGAGTTCCAGTTGCTCTACCTCCAAGCCAATGCCTTCTATTTTTTTTAATTGCTATTCTGATGAGTGTGTAGAAATGTCATATCTGAATTTGTATTTTTCTGGTGACTAAGGAAGGCAAGTATATTTTCGTGTGGATGCTGGCTGTTTGACTACCCCATCTTATGCAGCATCTCTTCCAATATTCTGCCATATTTCCATTTGACTGTCTATCTTTTATTGAATCCTTCAGATATTCAGGATACACATATAAAATATCTTCTTGTATTCTCTGGCTTTCATTGTTATTATACTAGTAGTGCCTTTGGATTAACAGATTTTCTTACTTTAATGTATTCACGAGTATCAAATTTGTCCTGTTACAGTTAGGTGTTTTAATGTCCTGTTTAAGAACTATTTAACTCTTCCAGGGAAAAATATTTATTTATTTATTTATTTAATTATTAACTGTGTGTCTCAAAATGTGGGAAAGAAAGGATGCCTAGAGAACTAGCATCTATATAGTACTCCACCCATGGAGTACTAAATTTTATGCAGTGTGCATAAAATTTAACTGGAGACAACGTACATTGAAAAGTCACATTTCTATAAAGCTGTAAATTAGATATAACTTCTTCCAGGACTTAACCTACCCAGATGTTAGTAAGTTCAGTCTCAGCCATTTACATTTTTTCTCATCCCCTGTATGGAAAGACTCAGATATGAATCTGGATTTGGGTTTATGCAGTGCCAGAGGAAGAAAATGAAGACTGCTCCATGCCCTTTGTCGATATGGGCACTGGGACATCTTTTGCCTCTTCTGAAAGAGGCTGTGGTGGAGGCTCAGCCCAGGCATCCATCCTTGGGGGCTGCTGTCAGGAATGAGCCTCCCTTCTCCCCTCTTTAAGATGCATGCTACCTTGCTCCTAGTCTCCTCCTCAAGCTGAACAAAGGCTAAAAATGCTTCAGACCTCATTTGTTACCACCTCTACCAGTCTTTCCTGTCTACATGCTTGGGGTTAAGGCAGCGACAGCTCCTTCAGTGAAGGTTAAGACACTGGTCAAAGAGAGTCTGACCTTTCCTCCATAG
>NW_026659977.1:0-3291 GCF_009828535.3 Hylobates moloch | reverse complement strand
CTTGGACAGGCCACTTAACTCTTCTGAGCCACAGTTTCCCCAATGGGCGTATTACTATCTGGGATTACAGGCAGGAACCATGGTCAAAGTGACTTTAAACAAGTGCCCCCAGGGTAAGGGTGGTATGGTATGTCACTAAAGTCCTCTACTTGAGTCTTTCTGGGCCTGATCACTTTTGCATACACCACAAAGCTTAGATTGCTCAGAGCTAGTTTTCTGCTCCCATTATACAGCACTGAGTTCATACATTTGTCCTTAGGTGAAAATAGCTTTGTTTCTTAACACTTTTCTTCCCAGCCAACCTGGTTCCTCCCCCCTCCCGCTTCTACCCAGTAAATAACGGAAATTTGACTGTGGCCAAATCTCTTTCCTCGTTGCTGTGCCTCTTTTTTCATAATAACTCACATACATTGGCTAATTCAGCTACTGAGGCCTGGCCTCTTTGCCTGCCCTGTAGCTTGTGTCTTGTCTCCTGGTATAAAAGAGAGACTCAGAGATTCTTTTGCTTATCTGAATGTCATTGCATGGTCTGGGGCTTTGGGTAAGTGTACAAAGATTCAGGTTTAGCAATCTTTTTATTATTCAGACATTTTCATGGAAAGGCAGTACCTCTTTCTCTTGGAAAGACTAGAGAAGTTTCTTAAATTCACACTCAGTGTCTATATCTAAAGAATGGGGAAAGTAGGAAGCTGTTTTCTCAAAAGTCTTTTTCTAGCCTTTTTCTTTCCGTTTTTGCTCTATTTTGAGAAGGAAATCTCCTTCTAAATTATAAATGCCTGTTCGCATGGAACTTCTGAGCTCTAGCTGTTTTATAATTTATTGAGTGTGTTTGTGCACATTTTTTCTTTTTTATTGATATACAATATTTATACATATTTATGGATTGCATGTGATATTTTGTTACATGCATAGAATGTGTGAGGATCAAGTCAGGGTACTTAGGGCATCCACCACTTCCAGTATTTATCATTTCTATGTGGTGGGAACATTTCAAGTCCTCTCTTATAGCTATTTTGAAATATATAATGCAACGTTATTAACTATAGTCACTCTACTCTGCTATTGAATATAAGACTCATTCTTTCTAGGCCAGGCGTGATTGCTCACGCCTGTAATCTCAGCACTTTGGGAGACTGAGGTGGGAGAATCACTTGAGCCCAGGAGATCAAGACTAGCCTCAACATAGTGGGACCTCGTCTCAACAAAAAATTTTTAAAAACTTAGCTGTGCATGGTGGTACATGCTTGTAGTCCCAGTTACCTGGGAGGCTGAGGCAGGAGGATAGCTTGAGACTGAGAATTCGAGGCTGCAGTGAGCCGTGATTATGTAACTGCACTTCAGCCTGGGTAACAGAGTGAGACCTTGGTCTCAAAAAAAAACAAAGAAAAAAAAGAGAACTTTTCCTCCTGTCTAACTGTATGTTTGTGTGTTTGTATCCATTGACCAATCTTTCTTCATCCTCCCAACACACACATCCTTCCCAGCCACTGGTATCTATCATTTTACTCTCTACCTCCATGAGATCAACTTTTTTAGCTTTCACATATGAGTGAGAACGTGTGATATTTGTCTTTCTGTGCCTGGCTTATTTCACTTAACATAATTACCTTCGGTTCCATCCATATTGCTGCAAATGACATGATTTCATTCTTTTTTATGGCCAAATGATATTCCATTGTGTACATATACCACACTGTCTTCATCCATTTGTCCACTGATGGACACTTAGGTTGATTCCATATCTTTGCTATTGTGGATAGTGCTACAATAAACATGCAAGTACAGGTATTCCTTATATATACTGGTTTCTTTTCCTTTGGATGAGTACCTAATAGTGGGAATGTGGGAGCATATGGTAGTTCTATTTCTAGTTTTTAAAGAAACCTTCATACTATTTTCCACAGTGGCTATACTAATTTACGTTTCCACCAACAGAATATGTGTTCCCTTTTCTCCACCTCCTCACCAGCATCTGTTATTTTTGTTTTTTAAATAATGGCCATTCTAACTGGCATGAGATGATATTTCATTGCAGTTTTTTCCTTCATTTTCATTGTGGTTTTGATTTGCATTTCCCCAATGCAAGTTAGTGATGTTGTGTGTTTTTTAATATATCGATTGGTCATTTGTATGTCTTTTGAGAATGTCTATTCACGTCCTTTGCTCATTTTTAATGAGATTATTTGATTTGTTACTGTTAAGTTGTTTGAGTGAGTTCCTTGTTATTCTGAATATTAGTCCCTTCTTGGATAAATAGTTTGCTGATATTTTCTCCCACTCAACAGGTTGTAGCTTCTCTTTTTCTTTTACTTATTTATTTTTTTGAGATGAGGGTCTTGCTATGTTGCCCAGGCTCGTCTTGAACTCCTGGGCTCAAGCAATCCTCTCACCTTGGCCTCCCAAAGTGCTGGGATTACAGGCATGAGCCACCATGCCTGGCCTTCAACAGGTTGTATCTTCACTCTGTTGATTGTTTTCTTTGCTGTGTGCACATTTTCTTATATTGATACTGTATGGGCCAAGGGGAACTTCCCCTTGGAAGGTTCACTGGAAAATCAAGTCACAAAAGGCAGATTAACTGGAGAAAAGACATACGGATTTTATTAACATGTACACAAGGAAAGTGATTACCCATTCCCCATTGGGGTTCAGAAGATCATGTCCCATCCTGGCAAAACATATTATGTGGCAAGTTGGGGCACAGGGAGGAGGAGTTCTGATGAGGGAATTACTAGGGAGAATAAATGTATCTGGGAAGAGAGATCAGTTTGTAAATAGTTATCTTTGGAACTGGAATGATCTGACAGATAGACATTATCTTTTTATTTTATTTTATTTTATTTTATTTTATTTTATTTTTGTAGAGACAGGGTCTCACTATGTTGCCCAGGCTGGTCTCAAACTCCTGGGCTAAAGTGATCCTCCCATCCTGGCCTCCCAAAGTACTGTGACATTATCTTGTGACACGGTCTGTTTAGGTGTGGTTATATTCTTGGTCTTACAGGGCAGGGAAGAAAAAAACAATTCTACTTCTTGGTGGGTCTGGATCTTAGGCAGATAAAGGAACTTTAGCTTCATCTTATGCTTTGGGTGAGACAGTGAGGTTGAGAGGTGGGGGAAAATCAGAGAGACCTTGAGGCTTCTTTAGTTCAGTATATCAAAGCACCATATTTTGAGGTATCAGTTTCTGAGCTCCAACAATACAAATACTGAGTTGTCTATATGTGGAGCAGAGAGTAATACACCCATTGGGGAAACTGTGGCTCAGAAGAGTTAAGTGGCCTGTCCAAG
>NW_026659976.1:200-3291 GCF_009828535.3 Hylobates moloch | reverse complement strand
GCAGTGTGTAGAGGGAAATTTATAGCACTAAATGCCCACAAGAGAAAGCAGGAAAGATCCAAAATTGACACCCTAACATCACAATTAAAAGAACTAGAAAAGCAAGAGCAAACACATTCAAAAGCTAGCAGAAGGCTAGAAATAACTAAAATCAGAGCAGAACTGAAGGAAATAGAGACACAAAAAACCCTTCAAAAAATTAATGAATCCAGGAGCTGGTTTTTTGAAAAGATCAACAAAGTTGATAGACCGCTAGCAAGACTAATAAAGAAGAAAAGAGAGAAGAATCAAATAGATGCAATAAAAAATGAAAAAGGGGATATCACCACGGATCCCACAGAAATACAATCTACCATCAGAGAATACTACAAACACCTCTATGCAAATAAACTAGAAAATCTGGAAGAAATGGATAAATTCCTCGACAAATACACCCTCCCAAGACTAAATCAGGAAGGAGTTGAATCTCTGAATAGACCAATAACAGGTTCTGAAATTGTGGCAATAATCAATAGCTTACCAACCAAAAAGAGTCCAGGACTGGATGGATTCACAGCTGAATTCTACCAGAGGTACAAGGAGGAACTAGTACCATTCCTTCTGAAACTATTCCAATCGATAGAAAAAGAGGGAATCCTCCCTAACACACTTTATGAAGCCAGCATCATCCTGATACCAAAACCTGGCAGAGACATAACCAAAAAAGAGAATTTCAGACCAATATCCTTGATGAACACTGATGCAAAAATCCTCAATAAAATACTGGCAAACCGAATCCAGCAGCACATCAAAAAGCTTATCCACCATAATCAAGTGGGCTTCATCCCTGGGATGTAAGGCTGGTTCAACATATGCAAATCAATAAACGTAATCCAGCATATAAACAGAACCAAAGACAAAAACCACATGATTATCTCAATAGATGCAGAAAAGGCCTTTGACAAAATTCAACAACCCTTCATGCTAAAAACTCTCAATAAATTAAGTATTGATGGGACGTATCTGAAAATAATAAGCGCTATCTACGACAAACCCACAGCCAATATCATACTGAATGGGCAAAAACTGGAAGCATTCCCTCTGAAAACTGGCACAAGACAGGGATGCCCTCTCTCACCGCTCCTATTCAACATAGTGCTGGAAGTTCTGGCCAGAGCAATCAGGCAGGAGAAGGAAATAAAGGGTATTCAATTAGGAAAAGAGGAAGTCAAACTGTCCCTGTTTGCAGATGACATGATTGTATATCTAGAAAACCCCATTGTCTCAGCCCCAAATCTCCTTAAGCTGATTAGCAACTTCAGCAAAGTCTCAGGATACAAAATCAATGTGCAAAAATCACAAGCATTCTTGTACACCAATCACAGACAAACAGAGAGCCAAATCATGAGTGAACTCCCATTCACAACTGCTTCAAAGAGAATAAAATACCTAGGAATCCAACTTACAAGGGATGTGAAGGACCTCTTCAAGGAGAACTACAAACCACTGCTCAATGAAATAAAAGAGGATACAAACAAATGGAAGAACATTCCATGCTCATGGGTTGGAAGAATCAATATCGTGAAAATGGCCATACTGCCCAAGGTAATTTATAGATTCAATGCCATCCCCATCAAGCTACCAATGACTTTCTTCACAGAATTGGAAAAAACTACTTTAAAGTTCATATGGAACCAAAAAAGAGCCCACATCGCCAAGTCAATCCTAAGCCAAAAGAACAAAGCTGGAGGCATCACGCTACCTGACTTCAAACTATACTACAAGGCTACAGTAACCAAAACAGCATGGTACTGGTACCACAACAGAGACATAGATCAATGGAACAGAACAGAGCCCTCAGAAATGATGCCACATATCTACAACTATCTGATCTTTGACAAACCTGACAAAAACAAGAAATGGGGAAAGGATTCCCTATTTAATAAATGGTGCTGGGAAAACTGGCTAGCCATATGTAGAAAGCTGAAACTGGATCCCTTCCTTACACCTTATACAAAAATTAATTCAAGATGGATTAAAGACTTACATGTTAGACCTAAAACCATTAAAATCCTACAAGAAAACCTAGGCAATACCATTCAGGACATAGGCGTGGGCAAGGACTTCATGTCTAAAACACCAAAAGCAATGGCAACAAAAGCCAAAATCGACAAATGGGATCTCATTAAACTAAAGAGCTTCTGCACAGCAAAAGAAACTATCATCAGAGTGAACAGGCAACCTACAGAATGGGAGAAAATTTTTGCAACCTACTCATCTGACAGAGGGCTAATATCCAGAATCTACAATGAACTCAAACAAATTTACAAGAAAAAAACAAACAACCCCATCAAAAAGTGGGCAGAGGACATGAACAGACACTTCTCAAAAGAAGACATTTATGCAGCCAAAAAACACATGAAGAAATGCTCATCATCACTGGCCATCAGAGAAATGCAAATCAAAACCACAGTGAGATACCATCTCACACCAGTTAGAATGGCCATCATTAAAAAATCAGGAAACAACAGGTGCTGGAGAGGATGTGGAGAAATAGGAACACTTTTACACTGTTGGTGGGACTGTAAACTAGTTCAACCATTGTGGAAGTCAGTGTGGCGATTCCTCAGGGATCTAGAACTAGAAATACCATTTGACCCAGCCATCCCATTACTGGGTATATACCCAAAGGACTATAAATCATGCTGCTATAAAGACACATGCACACGTATGTTTATTGTGGCACTATTCACAATAGCAAAGAGTTGGAACCAACCCAAATGTCCAACAATGATGGACTGGATTAAGAAAATGTGGCACATATGCACCATGGAATACTATGCAGCCATAAAAAATGATGAGTTCGTGTCCTTTGTAGGGACAAGGATGAAACTGGAAACCATCATTCTCAGTAAACTATCACAAGGAGAAAAAACCAAACACCGCATGTTCTCACTCATAGGTGGGAATTGAACAATGAGAACTCATGGACACAGGAAGGGGAACATCACACTCCAGGGACTGTTGTGGAGTGGGGGGAGTGGGGAGGGACAGCATTAGGAGATATACCTAATGCTAAATGACAAGTTAATGGGTACAGGAAATCAACATG
>NW_026659976.1:0-100 GCF_009828535.3 Hylobates moloch | reverse complement strand
GATGTTACAAAAAACCCACATTTGTGCACATGTACCCTAAAACCCAAAATTATAATAAAAAAAAAAAACCTGCTATAAACATTTACAAAACAAACAAGAA
>NW_026659975.1:0-3291 GCF_009828535.3 Hylobates moloch | reverse complement strand
CCAAAAATATAAATATCTATGTTTTAAATGTCCTAATATCTGAAGATTTTCTACTTCATATTAATTTGTACACAAAGCACTTACTCTATGTAATCTCAATCCTCTGAATGTATAGAAACTTGCTTTATGATTCAGCATCTGGTCATTTTTTATGAATGCTCTATATGTACTTAAAATTATATTGTACGATTATATACATAAATTACCTTAAATGTCTTGATCTTGTGGTTTATTCAAATATTAGAAGATGCATGTTGTCATATCCCACCATGATTTGGGATTCATCTTTTTTCCCTGTAAGCTCCATCATTTTTCCTCGTTATGCATATTACCCGTTAATATATAAACATTTGAAATTTTCATAGTCTTTTGTTCAATAGATACTATTATGAAGTTGTTCCATTTTATCTCTAAAACTACAACTTTTTTTTTTTTCTTTTGAGACAGAGCCTTGCTCTGTCGCCCAGGCTGGAGTGCAGTAACGCGACCTCGGCTCACTGCCAGCTCCGCCTCCTGGGCTCACGCATTCTCCTGCTTTAGCCTCCCGAGTAGCTGGGACTATAGGCGCCTGCCACCACGCCCGGCTAATTTTCTTTGTGTATTTTTAGTAGAGATGGGGTTTCACCGTGTTAGCCAGGATGGTCTGGATCTCCTGCCCTTGTGATCTGCCCACGTTGGCTCCCTTTCAAAGTGCTGGGATTACAGGCGTGAGCCACCACACCTGGCCTCTAAAACCACTTTTCTAAGTCGGTTTTGTTTGAAATTAATAGAACCATGCTAGTATTTTCATTGTTTTTTCTCAATACAAGAGCAAATAATTTTAGTGGAAAGTATTACACGTTAAAGTAAATTCTCGGGCTGTAAATTCACTAGTGGAAGCTACCAGCTCTTCCAAGGAAAGTCAATGAATGCTTTGACTGGAGTGAATACATATTCTAAACAGAGAAAATACCATATTCAACAACATAGATGGTAGTATATTCTGTGTGGCTGGAGTCTGAGGTTCATGGTGGAAATAGATATAATCAACATTGGAAACTAGAATTTGAGACCAGATTTGAAAGACTTGATAATGGAAAGACTTTGGTAGTTGGCAATTTGAAGATAAGGCAAAGATGATTTTGGGCAACTGGGTGATGATATCCTTCACTAAAACAAACCAATATGAAGAAGTAGTAGAGGAATATAAAGTAAAATGTAAATGTATTGAGTTTGAAAACCCTATAGCTTTTTCTGGGTACATAGTTCTGAAATCTGTACATGTAAATCTGTGGCTCAGGAGGATTTTACAAATTGGAGGTACACAGTTGGAATTTTTTAGTACTTTAGTGATAGAAGAAACATGGGAGAAAAGAAGGACACAGAATTAATGACCAATAATGCACAGGCAATCAATGAAATTTCAAAAATAGAATTTTTCTTTTTTAAAAACAGTAGCATGTTTAATTTATATGAACTTAACAAGTTAACAACAACAAAAATCCAGAAATGTTTGAGTTGGCTTTTTTATTGATTATACTTATAAGTTCTGGGATACATGTGCAAAATGTGCAGGTTTGTTATATAGGTATACATGTGCCATGGTGATTTGCTACACCCAACAACCTGTCATCTACATTAGGTATTTCTCCTAATGCTATCCCTCCCATAGCCCCCCCAACCCCGAACAGGCCCCAGTGTGTGATGTTCCCCTCCCTGTGTCCATGTATTCTCATTGTTCAATTCCCACCTATGAGTGAGAACATGCAGTGTTTGGTTTTCTTTTCCTGTGTTAGTATGCTGAGAATGATGATTTCCAGCTTCATCCATGTCCCTGCAAAGGACATGAACTCATTCTTTTTTATGGCTGCATAGTATTCCATGGTGTATATGTACCAAATTTTCTTTATCCAGTCTATCATTGATGGGCATTTGGGTTGGTTCCAAGTCTTTGCTATTGTGAACAGTGCTGCAATAAACATACATGTGCATGTGTCTTTATAGTAGAATGATTTATAATCCTTTGGGTATATACCTAGTAATGCAATTGTTGGGTCAAATGGTATTTCTGCTTCTAGATCTTTGAGGAATCACTGCACTGTCTTCAACAATGGTTGAATTAATTAACACTCCCACCAACAGTGTAGAAGCATTCCTATTTCTCCACATCCTCTCTGGCATCTGTTGTTTCCTGAGTTTTTAATGATCGCCATTCTAACTAGTGTGAAATGGTATCTCATTGTGGTTTTGATTTGCGTTTTCTCTAATGACCAGTGATGATGAGCTTTTTCCATACATTTGTTGGCTGCATAAATGTTTTCTTTTGAGAAGTGTCTTCAAATTAAATTAGTAAAATTGGCTGAGAAACTTAAGAAAGAGACGTGCAAGGAAAGAGCATGTATGATGGGGACCAAGAAAAAGATTGTCAGCAAGATGGAATGTTCTTCAGTGCATTCCAAGAGCATGTAAAAAGAAATGTGGCCTTCACTTTCACCTTTTGTAGAGAAATGTATGCAGAATACTCAAATTAGAAGCATCGTGTATTCAGTGATAAGTGGTAATTTATAGAAATATAATTGTAATTGAATGTATGATTTTCCTTTTTGTAATTTTGACGAAGAAAGGAAGAAAAGGGTATTATTCATACCTTTTGAGAATGACGATATGGGTTAAGGAAAGGTAGCTCTTCTTTAGGAACATGTTATGCTAAAACTTTGAGGTAATCAGAGAGCCTGAGCCATATTCTTTGTCAGCCTTAAAACATGGTATGTTCCTTCTTTCATCTCAAATATGTAACACAAGACTTTTATACCTAGACGTTAGTGTTTCCACTTAAACACACCTGTTATAAATATCAACTCTTACCTTCCTCTACTAGCTTCTTTTGACCAAGATATATAATTCAAATGACATATCTGTGGGATTATATTCAACTACTTTTGCTAAAATCTCAAGGTTTTGTTTTCTTGTTGTTGTTATGCAGACTCATTATACTGGCATACAGAGACCTAAAATCAATTCTACTGTTAGTATCTTTCTTTAGTGTCTTCCTTTCTAATAATTAAAAGGCATGATCGTACTTCTGTGTCATACCAATTACTCCAAATGATGTGTATTTTTACATTCTTATTTATATAATTTATCTTGTCCTTCCAGTTAGGCTTTTTGGGATACTCTGTTCCCACATATCCTTACCTTCTCTCTACATCCCCCTGCAATGGCTCATGAGCCATAGGCTCTCAGTGTTTATAAAATAAATATGTATGGATGATAAAAATGCATTCATAAGTAAAACAGTTTTATATAAATGTA
>NW_026659974.1:0-3292 GCF_009828535.3 Hylobates moloch | reverse complement strand
AATGGGGTTTTCTAGATATACAATCATATCATCTGCAAACAGGGACAATTTGACTTCCTCTTTTCCTAATTGAATACCCTTTATTTCGTTCTCCTGCCTGATTACCCTGGCCAGAACTTCCAGCAGTATGTTGAATAGGAGTGGTGAGAGAGGGCATCCCTGTCTTGTGCCAGTTTTCAAAGGGAATGCTTCCAGTTTTTGCCCATTCAGTATGATATTGGCTGTGGGTTTGTCATAGATAGCTCTTATTATTTTGAGATACGTCCCATCAATACCTAATTTATTGAGAGTTTTTAGCATGAAGGGTTGTTGAATTTTGCAGACAAGCAAATGCTGAGTGATTTTGTCACCACCAGGCCTGCCCTAAAAGAGCTCCTGAAGGAAGCACTAAACATGGAAAGGAACAACCGGTACCAGCCACTGCAAAAACATGCCAAACTGTAAAGACCATCGAGGCTAGGAAGAAACTGCATCAACTAACAAGCAAAATAACCAACTAACATCACAATGACAGGATCAAATTCACACATAGCAATATTAACTTTAAGTGTAAATGGGCTAAATGCTCCAATTAAAAGACACAGACTGGCAAATTGGATAAGGAGTCAAGACCCATCAGTGTGCTGTATTCAGGAAACCCATCTCACGTGCAGAGACACACATAGACTCAAAGTAAAGGGATGGAGGAAGATCTACCAAGCAAATGGAAAACAAACAAAAAAGCAGAGGTTGCAGTCCTAGTCTCTGGTAAAACAGACTTTAAACCAACAAAGATCAAAAGAGACAAAGAAGGCCATTACATAATGGTAAAGGGATCAATCCAACAAGAAGAGCTAACTATCCTAAATATATATGCACCCAACACAGGAGCACCCAGATTCATAAAGCAAGACCTGAGTGACCTACAAAGAGACTTAAACTCCCACACAATAATAATGGGAGATTTTAACACCCCACTGTCAACATTAGACAGATCAATGAGACAGAAAGTTAACAAGGATACCCAGGAATTGAACTCAACTCTGCACCAAGTGGACCTAATAGACATCTATAGAATTCTCCACCCCAAATCAACAGAATATACATTTTTTTCAGCAACACACCACACCTATTCCAAAATTGACCACATAGTTGGAAGTAAAGCTCTCTTCAGCAAATGTAAAAGAACAGAAATTATAACAAACTGTCTCTCAGACCACAGTGCAATCAAACTAGAACTCAGGATTAAGAAACTCACTCAAAACCACTCAACTACATGGAAACTGAACAACCTGCTCCTGAATGACTACTGGGTACGTAACAAAATGAAGGCAGAAATAAGATGTTCTTTGAAACCAATGAGAACAAAGACACAACATACCAGAATCTCTGGGACACATTGAGAGCAGTGTGTAGAGGGAAATTTATAGCACTAAGTGCCCACAAGAGAAAGCAGGAAAGATCCAAAATTGACATCCTAACATCACAATTAAAAGAACTAGAAAAGCAAGAGCAAGCACATTCAAGAGCTAGCAGAAGGCAAGAAATAACTAAAATCAGAGCAGAACTGAAGGAAATAGAGACACAAAAAAACCCTTCAAAAAATTAATGAATCCAGGAGCTGTTTTTTTGAAAAGACCAACAAAATTGATAGACTGTTAGCAAGACTAATAAAGAAGAAAAGAGAGAAGAATCAAATAGACTCAATAAAAAATGATAAAGGGGATATCACCACCGATCCCACAGAAATACAATCTACCATCAGAGAATACTGCAAATACCTCTATGCAAATAAACTAGAAAATCTAGAAGAAATGGATAAATTCCTCGACAAATACACTTTCCCAAGACTAAACCAGGAAGAAGTCGAATCTCTGAATAGACCAATAACAGGCTCTGAAATTGTGGCAATAATCAATAGCTTACCAACCATAAAGATTCCAGGACCTGATGGATTTACAGCCGAATTCTACCAGAGGTACAATGAGGAACTGGTACCATTCCTTCTGAAACTATTCCAATCGATA
The DNA here is from genome assembly GCF_009828535.3 of Hylobates moloch. Taxonomy (NCBI): domain Eukaryota; kingdom Metazoa; phylum Chordata; class Mammalia; order Primates; family Hylobatidae; genus Hylobates; species Hylobates moloch. The sequence continues at coordinate 1,286 of NW_026659974.1, read as the reverse complement.
GAAAAAGAGGGAATCCTCCCTAACACATTTTATGAGGCCAGCATCATCCTGATACCAAAGCCTGGCAGAGACATAACCAAAAAAGAGAATTTCAGACCAATATCCTTGATGAACATTGATGCAAAAATCCTCAATAAAATACTGGCAAACCGAATCCAGCAGCACATCTAAAAGCTTATCCACCATGATCAAGTGGGCTTCATCCCTGGGATGCAAGGCTGGTTCAACATACGCAAATCAATAAATGTAATCCAGCGTATAAACAGAACCAAAGACAAAAACCACATGATTATCTCAATAGATGCAGAAAAGGCCTTTGACAAAATTCAAAAGTAGTAATTATTTCAAAATATGCAGAAAACACATTTAGTAAAGTTCAATTTATAATTTTTATAGAAACTGTCTGAAATCCTCAAGCAGAATGTAACTTTCTGAACTTCAAAGAAAACTATATACCAAAAAAAGATTTAAGTTATTATTCACTAATACTTAATGGAGACAGTTTATACATTCTTAAAGTTTTTTTGTTTTATTTTGTTTTTTGAGACGAAGTCTTGCACTGTTGCTGGGGCTGGAGTGCAGTGACACGATCTCAGCTCACTGCAACCTCTGCTTCCTGAGTTCAAGTGATTCTCCTGCCTCAGCCTCCTGAGTAGCTGGGATTACAGGCATGCACCACCATGCCCAGCTAATTTTTGTATTTTTAGTAGAGGCAGGATTTCACCATGTTGGTCAGGCTGGTTTCCAACTCCTGACCTTAAGTAATCCACCCTCCTCGTCTTCCCGAAGTGCTGGGATTACAGGTGTGAGCCTCCGCGCCTGGCCATTTTATACACTCTTATTAAGACCTGGAATTTGATAAGGATGCCCACTCTTATAGTTACTCTTTAATATAAAATTGGTAGTCTTGGTTAAAATCATAAGACAAGAAAATGGCTAAAGTACAGATTAAAGACAAAAATTTGTAAGACCACATGGGAAAAATTAGTAAGACTTCTGGAAGCAAGCTTAACAGAAAAATCAATAGCTTTCTCTATATGAACAACAAACGATAAAGTAATAGAAACAAATATAACAAAAAATAAAGATCTACATTTATCTCAACAAGGCATACATAAGACCTTTACAGAAATTCTTTAAAAATTATATTATAATGAAGGGCATGGTAGAATATGAGTAATTGAAAAGGTATGATGTTAATAGGTAGGATAAAAATATAAGAATGCTGTCATTTCCCTTTCAAATTAGTCTATACATTCAAATGAATCCATTAAAGATTTAGCTGG
>NW_026659973.1:0-3292 GCF_009828535.3 Hylobates moloch | reverse complement strand
GATTTTTGAAGTTCCTGGAAGAGACCTTACCCGGAGAAAAAGGATTTTGAATTTTAAAGTCTGACTTTTGTGTACAAAGGCTAAATTTTATTTTATAAAGATTGATTTTGGAAGAATGAATGATATAAGAGCTGGGATTTGATAAAATTCCACAGCTGAGCTAGGAGAGATTTGGTGAGTATGATTGGATTTGGGTGCTGGTGTAAATCTCAGAGATGATTCCACACCTTGTGGAATGCTAGAAGTCCTAGAGTGGTGGGGATGGGAACCTCGAGTGGAGAAAAACTATGCTGTGATTCCTGGGGAAACCTGAGAAGGCAGGGAAGGAGGTTCACAGAGGATCCCCTCATGCCAGCCTGTTGCAACAGCAGTGAGAAGAAATGGACAAGGCCACACTCCCAATTGCCTGTGGCCCAGGAGCCTTGGGAAGGTGCTCCAGAGAGTCATTTGTCACCAGATGGTGAAGGGCTGAGATAAGGCTGAGATAAAAGTCCTGGTGGGACCACAGATGTATGTCTCAGATGCTGCTAGCCTAGTAGATACAAATGACCAGAGAAGCAAAGACAAGTGATGTCTCCACATAGGCCAGTGAAGGACAGAGAATTGCAAAAGACTAGTTTCTCCTCACTCTGTGCAGTGATGACACCGACACCCACCAAACATAGATGCCACCCTAATGGGAAAGAAGAGGGAACGCGGGAGCTCTTAACTGATGACTTAAACAAAGTGACTGGGAATGTCCTGAGATGGCTGAGTTCACTAGATTTATTTTCTGTCATTGGGAAAAATGAGGGATTAAAACAAAAATTGAGATATATAAAAAAAAGTTACATTTTCTGCACACTGTGACCTTAGAAATATGTACCACTGTGTATGTGTGTGTGTGTGTATCCATATATATATATTGCGACCAGATGGTGAAGGGCTGAGATAAGGCTGAGATAAAAGTCCTGGTGGGACCACAGATGTATGTCTCAGATGCTGCTAGCATAGTAGATACAAATTATATATCTATATCTATATCTATATCTATCTATATCTATATCTATATCTATATCTATATCTATATCTGTGATATTCCTTAAAGTTCATCTGTGGTATTCCTTAAAGTTTTATATATTAATCTGTGGTATTCCTTAAAGTTTTGACCACACTGTTTAGAGTTTTGCTAAACATTATATCATGAACATTTAAACCATGTCGGTGATCTCAGCTCACTGCAAGCTCCACCTCCCAGACTCAAACCATCCTCCCACTTCAGCACTTACTCCTCTCCCCCCCACCCCTGCCCCCCGCCCCGAGTAACTGGGACCACAGGTGTGCACACCATGCCCAGCTAACTTTTGTAAATTTTTTTTTTTTTTTTTTTGTAAAGAAGGTGTTTCGCCATATTGCCCAGGCTGGTCTCGAACTCCTGAGCTCAAGCGATCTGCCCAGTTCAGCCTCCCAAAGTGCTAGAATTACAGGTGTGAGTCACACTGCACCTGGCCTATACACATTTGTAAGGCTTCCTCTTCACATGTCAAACTGCTCTCCTGCCCTTTACATTTCCTATCAGCTGGTTCCCTCACGTGCATGTACCAGCGTCTTCAGGGACCACTCAGCGGTGCAAAGTTTCTGGGTATAAGAACAAACCAGAGTACGATCCTAGTAGATCAGAGGCTCTGAGAATGTCTCCACTCTTGTCCAGACCTTGAAACAAGTGACTGAAGCTTGCAGGCTGTCCTTTGCCACTAAACGCAGATTGAATATTAAGCCACTAGGGGACAGAGGCGTCCCACTAAACCGAGGATGTTCTGTTTGTTTTTTAAACCTAAACTAGTTCATACCATCCATCTAGATCCGAATTCTCACATGGCTATCATGGAGTCTTCAATTATTTTAACAAATTAATAACCAAAGACAAGACTGCTGTAAGTTTAAAATAGGTAGTTCCCAATTACTGTAACAAACATTCTATTCCTACTGCTTTTTTAAAACATGAACTTTTTATTTTACAATAGTTTTAGAGTTACAGAAAAATTATGAAGATAGGATAGAGAGTTCCCATATACCCCAAACAAAGTCAGTTTCCCCTATTTTTTTCAGACAGGGTCTTACTCTATACCCCAGATTGGAGTGCAGTGGCATGATCTCAGCTCACTGCAACCTCTGCCTCTGGGGCTCAAGCGATCCTCCCACTTTAGCCTCCCGAGTAGCTGGGACTACAGGCATGTGTTGCCTGGCTATTATTATTATTTTGTATTTTTTGCAGAGGCGGGGTTTTGCCATGTTGCTGAGGCTGGTCTTGAACTCCTGGGCCGTCCTTTTTTGTTAACATCTTACATTAGTATGGTGCATTTATTACAACAAGTAAACCAAAACTGATGTGTTAGTATTAACTAAAGTCTAAAGTCCATAACTCGGTTTTCTTTAGTTTTACCTAATGTCCTTATTATTATTATTATTATTATTATTTTATTTCACAGACCTAATGTCCTTTTCATGTACCAGAATTCCATTTGAGATACCACATTAGATTGAATCGTTATGTCTCCTTACGCTCGCCTAGACTGTGATATGTCCTCAGATTCTCCTTGTTTGTGCCAACCTTGACAGCTTTGAGGGGTATTAGGTGTTTTTAAAATGCCCTTCAATTGGGGTTTGTCTGATGTTTTTCTCATGGATAGGCAGGAGTTGTAGGTTTTTGGGAGGAAGACCGTAAGAGGTAAAGTGCCATGCTTATCACACCATGTTATCAGCAGGGCATATCAATTTTGAAATTAACCATCACCTGGCTGAGCAATGTTTGGTAGGTTTCTCCACCATAAAGTTACTTCCTTCTCACTCCCCATACTGTACACTGTGGGAGGAAGTCACTACCAGCAGCCAATGTTAAGGAGTGAAGAGTTATGTAACCCTTTCTGAGGAGCCCTGTGTGCATAAATTATCTGGAATTCTGTACAGAAGATTTATCTATTCTCCCCATTTATTTATTTGATTGTTTATTTATATCTCTCTGAACTCATGGATATTTCTTTTTTTTTTTTTTTTTTTGAGACAAGGTCGTGCTTTGTTGCCCAGGCTGGAGTGCAGTGACGTCATCTTGGCTCACTGCAACTGCAACCTCCACCTCCCAGGTTCAAACGGTTCTCCTGCCTCAGCCTCTTGAATAGGTGGGATCACAGGCCCACGCCACCATGCCCGGCTAATTTTTGTATTTTTAATAGAGACGGGGTTTTGCCATGTTGGCCAGGCTGGTTTCGAACTCCTGACCTCAGTTGACCCACCCGCCTTGGCTTCCCAAAGTGCT
>NW_026659972.1:0-3292 GCF_009828535.3 Hylobates moloch | reverse complement strand
GCCTTATATATTTATTCTAGCCCATATGTAGCAAAGCTTTCTTTATTTGTCCTGAAAATTGCTGTTTAATAAAGTCTCAAGGGAATGATCCAATGTCCTGGAACATTTATATTTGGTGAATAAGTGTGTTTCAGGCTATTCAATTTTTTTCTTTCTTTTTTAGTGAGGCAAAATCGCAAACAGGAAAATGCACAGAGTTTATGGTCAATGAGTCTAAACAAATATATACACCTGTGCTACTAACACTCCACTAAAACATTTATTTAGCTGCTAAATTTCCTTGTGCTTATTTTTCAGTTAACTCCCTCCTCCACAAAAGCACTCACTGTTTTGATTGCTATCACCATGGATTATTTTTGCCTTTTCTTGGCTTGTTCACCTTCTTAATAACTAATTTTATACAATCCAATTATATTTAATAAACGTGTATTGAATCTTTTCCTGAAAAACAGTACCAGTACCATGTTTGTTCTTATCCTATATCTGTGTTATCCTGTTGATCATTATACCTGTTCTGTTCCTGTTTCATTACATCGCTTTGGATGCAGAAGCACAATAACTAGAAGAGCACACCTTGTTGCAGTTCTATATGACTTTGTACAAGAGGAAGATGCTTTATATTTTTTAACCAATTCTTTCTGGTGGTACTCATCATATGTTGGCTTTTGTGAACTGTGGAAACATTATTTCACCAGTGTCCACAGTGATCCCTGTATGTGTATAACTATGTGTTGGAGTTCCAAACACAAAAAGAAATATATGCCTAAATACGTGAAAGTTGATAGTCATTTGTTAATGTTAGGAAATACAAATACTGGGTTAGTGTAGGTGTGTTCATTACTTGATGAACTAAGAATGATGTAAAAAATCATAAAGTTTTCCTAAACATAGTCAGAGAAGTATATATCTTTGAAATGTATATTTTAAAATATCCTACAACAAAAAAATTCTGTTCTTTGTGAACCATCAAAGACAGAATTTAATAATTCCATGAAAAATGTCAGTTGGCTGAGTGAAATATTGCTTTGATTTGTAGTGGGCAGTGGTAATGTCAGTTACATTTATACATATTATGAGACTAAATGTTTGAAAATATTCAGATATTGCCTAAAAGAAAGTGATCTACCATGGTTTTAGGACTTAATGCCTGCCATCAAGTTTCGTATAATTCTTATAGAAAAGACCATTGAATATCCAATCTATATCAGACAAAGTAATTAAAAGTACTATCAACAGGCAAAGGGATTACAGAGTAGAAATTATACACATGTATTTTATAAAGGCATGAGTGTGATATGACACATGGAATACACATGGAAGTCAAAGTTTTACAATTTTTTGTGGAGGGAAGATACCATAGTTGATTGATCCTGTCTTAAGATGATTAATACCTATTATGAAAGATCATATGGCGTTCTTTCTTGGCAATTTCTAGAAAAAAAGGTGTTAATCATGAAAAGCTTTCAGGGAGATGTGAACCTCATACTGCATTCTAAAGAATGGTGTTGCATGACAGATGCAGTTATGTATGTATTATCTACATTACAATTTGCTGAATGAGAGGCACAGGTTATAAAAATGAAAGACACAATAAGAGACCCTGGATTTAGGTACTCGTTAAGAATTTCACTGGGACATGGCAAATTGTCAGTACACTATAGTAGAATTTGATTCTAAAAGGCGGCTATATTTCAGAAGTTTTGGGCTTTTTAGTGATAATATACAAAGTACTTGTAAATTTAGTGTTCATCTTAATCCTACATCACTGGTTTTAGCTCTCAACCTTCTCTAGATTCATTTCTGTGACATTTCTAAAACGGCCTAATTGAAAGTCATGCATATAAAACCGTAGTATTATAGAAAACAAACAAACAAAAAAAGCACTGCATGTTAAAGGTACTGAAATTTTAAAAGTATTGCATTGCTTTTGGAAAAAACTGCGGCCAAAAGTTTGATAAAAGTCCCTTTGAAACTTGACAGAATTTGTATTTTAACTTTTGGTGGCTAAGAAATACAGACAAAATAGGATAAATCCATATGGAAGTCAAAGTGTTGTAATTTTTTTCTAATGGAGGGAAGATACCATGGTTGATTGATTCTTTTTTTCCTTTTTTTATTTTTTATTATTATACTTTAAGTTTTAGGGTACATGTGCACAACGTGCAGGTTAGTTACATATGTATACATGTGCCATGTTGGTGTGCTGCACCCAGCAACTCGTCATTTAACATTAGGTATATCTCCTAATGCTATCCCCCCCTTCCCCCCACCCCACAACAGACCCACGTGTGTGATGTTCCCTTTCCTGTGTCCATGTGTTCTCGTTGTTAAATTCCCACCTATAAGTGAGAACATGCGGTGTTTGGTTTTTTGTCCTTGCGATAGTTTGCTGAGAATGATGGCTTCCAGCTTCATCCATGTCCCTACAAAGGACATGAACCATGAACTCATCCTTTTTTATGGCTGCATAGTATTCCATGGTGTATATGTGCCACATTTTCTTAATCCAGTCTATCATTGTTGGACATTTGGGTTGGTTCCAAGTCTTTGCTATTGTGAATAGCGCCGCAATAAACATACGTGTGAATGTGTCTTTATAGCAGCATGATTTATAATCCTTTGGGTATATACCCAGTAATAGGATGGCTGGGTCAAATGGTATTTCTAGTTCTAGATTGCTGAGGAATTGCCACACTGACTTCCACAATGGTTGAACTAGTTTACAGTCCCACCAACAGTGTAAAAGTGTTCCTATTTCTCCACATCCTCTCCAGCACCTGTTGTTTCCTGATCACCATTCTAACTGGTGTGAGATGGTATCTCATTGTGGTTTCGATTTGCATTTCTCTGATGGCCAGTGATGATGAGCATCATTTTTTCATGTGTCTTTTGGCTGCATAACTGTCTTCTTTTGAGAAGTGTCTGTTCATATCCTTTGCCCACTTTTTGATGGGGTTGTTTGTTTTTTTTCTTGTAAATTTGTTGGAGTTCATTGTAGATTCTGGATATTAGCCCTTTGTCAGATGAGTAGATTGCAAAAATTTTCTCCCATTCTGTAGGTTGCCTGTTCACTCTGATGGTAGTTTCTTTTGCTGTGCAGAAGCTCTTTAGTTTAATTAGATCCCATTTGTCAATTTTGGCTTTTGTTGCCATTGCTTTTGGTGTTTTAGACATGAAGTCCTCGCCCATGCCTGTGTCCTGAATGATATTGTCTAGGTTTTCTTCTAGGGTTTTTATGGTTTTAGGTCTAACATTTAAGTCTTGAATCCATCTTGAATTAATTTTTGTATAA
>NW_026659971.1:324-3293 GCF_009828535.3 Hylobates moloch | reverse complement strand
AACTGTATGCCGTGTGGTTTAGAGTCACATATCCTCACACGTCTCTTAGTGTGAAGACGTGCACCAGTACCTCTCAAACTTTTATACCAACGTGTCCTCATGGCAGAAGGCAGCCTTTTTGTTAAATCTGGGAGTTTATCAGAAAGAGGACAAACCAAGCCTCATTTCAGAGAGAAGTCTGGTATACTCTTAGAAACCTATGTGACTGTCATCCCTAAGTACATTCACGTTTTTTCTCTTGATCTCAAGAGAATCAAGGGAAACTGATGCTTCTGAAAGATGTCCCACATTTATCCTGTGGCACTCAAAGTACCCAAGGTTGAGATAATATCAGGAAGGTTCAAACTGTCAAGTTCAGTTTCCCAAGATCTATTCCACAGAAGATGAGGAATTCTCACTTCAGAGACCACTGACTGAAGGGCAGTCTGGTCCCAGAACCATGGAGAATTAGAATATGAGGTGGAGAACTCAGAAAAAAAATGTTAAAATCTCTCTGGAAAGTAGACGCCTGGGAGAAAACCAAACCAAACCCATTCTCCCATCACCATCCAGAGATACTGTCAACGTTCTGAGCTCACGGGGGAAGTGTAGGCTCTTCCCACCGTCAATGTCTATGTTAAGGGAGTAAGGCAGCCTGAAACCTCTTGCTCCTAGGTCCCATAGTCTCCATTCCCCTTCCAGCTGGAAATTTCTGCTGGGACCAGAAGAAACAGAAATGGGGTGACAACGCTTAAGGGACTGGGTCATAAGACCAAGGCCAGTCTTTCAGTAATGACAGTTTGTAGGCAGACTGTGACATCACTACATTCCACTCCTCCTAGTGCGTTGCGGGGGAGGGACAGTGCGATGTCTGAGTTGCTGCCCCACCATGCGGGAGGGAAACACAGGGTTGTGACCCAGGTCCTTGGAGACGCCAGCGCAAAGAGCCCAGGGAGGTCGACCTTGAGGCAGCAGGAGGGCAGGGCAGAGTCTACAGCAGGGAGCCCCAGGAGTCACCAGCCCAAAGTCACCCAGGGACGACTGGCGAGGGCGGGGCCTGGGGCTGGGGAACCCAGGTCCTTGGAGACATGAGCCCAAAGAGCCCAGGGAGGTCCAACTTGGGGCAGCAAGAGGTGAGGGCTCAGTAATGGAACGGGGAGCCCCAGGAGTCACCCGCCCAAAGTCACCCTGGGGTGACTGGCGAGGGCAGGGACTGAGCTGTTTGCTGAAGGGGCAGGGCTGACTGACAAGATTTTTGTAGGGGGAGGCCAGAAGCGCCGGGGTTGGGGGGCAAAGTTTGGTGTGCCTCAGTAGTAGTATGGACTCTGGCAGCGGTCTTGTCGTCAGAGGGGATCTGTGGCTGAGCTGGGGGGCCATGACCTGGTATGTCTTTACCTTTTTCTTGGCTGCAGCCAATTTGCTCTGTCGAGTTTCTTCTGCCATTGCGGGGTGGGGAGGGAGGCGGGGTGGGGAGGGAGGCGGGGTTGGGGGCCACGTCAGCAAAATCCCAGCGAGCACTGATCAACACGTCCAGTCACCTAGCAGGCAGCTGCGTAACTGAGCCAGAGGAGGCCATAACCAGGGAAACAGTAGAATGCAGAATGGGGCGTGGCCTTAATGCTCCAAGCCCATTGGTCAATGAGAAAGATGAAAGGGAAAGGGGGCGTGGCCAGGCAACTGTGTCCAGAGGGACCTGTGGCTCATCAGGAAAGCTGCCCATGCAACTGCTGTCCCCACCCACTCTGAGAGAGGGGAGGGGCCGGCTTTTGCTTTAAAAGCTTTAAAACTTTAAAAAACAGATGTGTGTATACTTTATATATATATATATGTTTGTCTCTCTGTGTGTATCTATGTGTTCCTCCAGAGCTGTCTTCATTAACCAGCTTCTATGCAAGGTCTATGATTTTGGCCTATACTTTTCATCTTCAAATACAGTACAAAAATTACCAGTATTACCTGAACTGAGATACAGATCCTATAAAAGTGGGAAATCCATACGTGCTTGATGATGAATGAAGCACACTATATTATCCAACATTCCAATAAGATAAAATCATCAAAATGCTTTTTTGGAAAAATGTTTCTCTTATTCTCCTACATTATCGTTGTTGTTGTTTTTTAAACAGGAAACATGGTTAATATCTGTAAAAACACAAAGCTTTTGGGCTGGGTGCGGTGACTCACACCTGTAATCCCAGCACTTTGGGAGCCCGAGGCGGGTGGATCTCCTGAGGTCAGGAGTTCGAGACCAGCCTGGCCTACATGGTGAAACCGCATCTCTACTAAAAATACAAAAACTAGCCAGGCGTGGTGGTGGGTGCCTGTAATCCCAGCTATTCGGGAGGCTGAGGCAGGAGAATCACTTGAACCCAGGAGATGGAGGTTGCAGTGAGCCAAACTCATGCCACTGCACTCCAGCCTGGGTGACACAGCGAGACTCCATCTCAAAAGAAATAAAATAAAATACAAAGTAAATTTTAAAAGTTTTCAATTTAATAAGCACTCAAAGCTCTTTACCAATTTAAAACAAATACAAGGTCCATTTTTCTAGAATCACTTGGCTTCTCTAAGCCTTGCAAATGAAACTGAATTTCTCACTTGATACTTGGCTATGACTTGCAATCATGAAAAGCAAGAATTGTGTTGTGTCACTGTGTACTGCTTGTTACCTGAATTTCACACGAGGCTGGGATCAAGGGTCGAATCTTTCACGATTTGCTCCATGAACTATGTGCGCTTCTTATCCCAGACCAAACTAAGCTTTTGTTTAGAGTTCTACAATTTACAGTTAGTAGACAAGAGTGGTTCTCAGTAATGTAGTCTCTGGACCAGCAGCAGCAGCAGCAGCACCTGAGAACTTTCTGTAAGTGCAAATTCTCAGGCCCTACCCTGGACCTGGTGAAATCAGAATCTCTGGAGTAGGGCTCAGCAATCTGTGCTGCAGTAATCCCTCCAGGTGCTCAGGAACCTCTGGCATACAGCAGGTAGAA
>NW_026659971.1:0-314 GCF_009828535.3 Hylobates moloch | reverse complement strand
GGGGGTGGGAATAGCATGTGCAAAGGCCTGGAGGCAAGAGTGGCCTGGCAAATCTGAGGACCAACGGATAAGACGAAAGAGCCTACATTCAGTTAGGATCTCCAGGATGGACATGGGCCAAGATGACAGGTGGGGATGGGGTGGGGACAACCCAGGGCAGATCTGGGCAATGAGCCTGTCTGCCTGGAGCCAGGACAGTCTGGAGGGGCCATTCTTGGGAGCGGGCAGGGGAACTTGAGAAAAATCAGGCCGAGAAACATGGATGTGGAGGGAGCACTGGAAAGCCACTGAAGGCCTGGGCAATGGTGACACAC
>NW_026659970.1:0-3293 GCF_009828535.3 Hylobates moloch | reverse complement strand
TTAATTGGAATTGCATTAAACTACAGATCAATTTGGGGAGAGCTGATGTATTTACCATGTTGGGTCTTTCAATCTGTGAGTATGTTGTTTCTCCATTTATTTATACATATATACATATATTTAAAAATTGTCTTCATAGGTCTTTTGTAGTACATGGAAATCCTGTACATGTTTGGAAAGATTCATACCTAAATGTTTCACTGTTTGGACCTGTTATACAAAGGCATTTTTTAAAAAATTGAATCTCCAGTTACACATTGCTATTATGTAAAAATATGATTGGCTTTCTATGTAAATGTAGAAATATGATTTGTTGATCATAAGTTCTACTTTGCTAAATTCATTCATTATTTCTGGGAGTTATTTATTTATTTAGTTTTTGTGTTTCTTGGGATTTTCTGTGTGTAAAATCATGTCATCTACAACTAAGGACACTGCTGTTTTCTCTCCAATCAATATGCATTTTATTTCTTTTTCTTGCCTTATTGTAGTGACTGGGATTTTAAGTGTGATGTCCAATAGGATTAGAAAATCTGGGCATTCCTATCTTCTGCCTGATCTCACTGAGAAAGCATGGGTCCCTCACTGTTGAATGTGATGCCAGCCGTAGACTTTCTGCTGATGCCCTGTTCAGGTTGGAGAAGTTCTCCTCTAATCTTTGTTGCTGAGTTTTTAATCATAAATTGATATTGCTTTGTCAACTGCCTTTTGGCATCAATTGATATTATCATGTCATTTTTATTCTTTAGACTGTTAATATGATGTATTGCATTAGTTGATTTTACTTTTTTAGCTATCAAACCACCCTTGTATTCCTGGAGTAAATAGCACCACTTGACTCTGGCGTGGTACTCTTTACTCTTTTCATTTATTACCAGATTTAATTTGGTAACATTTGAATGAGGACTGTTATGTCCATGTTCATGAAGAGTATTGACCTGTAGCTTTCTTTATTTGAATGCTCTTTGTCTGGATTTGGTATCCTGATGACTTGCCCTCATTAAATAATTTGGGGAGTCCTCCTCTTCTATTTTTTGAAGACGTTATGTAGAACTGATGGCATTTCTTTGTGAAATATTTATTAGAATTTCTTAGCAAAAAAATGGGCCTGGAGATTTCTTTGTTAAAATGTTTGGGAATACAAATAACCCTCTGAGGGTATTGCTTTCACATGGGGTGAGTTTGTGTTTTCTGAAGAATCCATCCATTTTACCTGAGTGTTGAGTTCATGTGTGTGGAGTTGTCGTGTTATTCCCTGTTTATCCCTTAGTGCCTGCAGTGTCTATAATGATGACCCATTTTTCTTTTTCAATGTTGGTAAACTGTGTCTCCCTCCCTTCCTTTTTTATTCAATGGTATTGTTAGAAGTTCACCAATTTTATTCAAATTTAGTCAAAGAATTAGGTTTGGTGTCATTCATTTTTCTATTGTATTTTAAAATAATTTTGTTGTTTTTTGATCTTACCTTTATTATTTCCCTACTCCTGCTTGGTTTTCATTCATTTTGGTTTCCTTTTTCTACCTTTTAAAAAGTGGAAACCTACATTATTGAGAACTTTCTATCTTTTTAGTATAATCTTTATTAATAGAGCAGTGTTACCATTCCTCACTGTGGACTTTGTCTATTTCTCTTTTTGGGTTTTTAAATTTTTGTTTCAAGTATTTTAGAGTTCTGGCATTTGGTGAATTCACATTTAGGATTGTTGTTTTCTTGACCCTTTTGTCATTATTTATTTCTTCTCTTTATCCCTGGTGATTCTGTTTGCTGCAAAGCCTACTTTGCCTGATACTAACGTGGCTTATCCTGTCTTCGATGAGTGTTTGTGTGGCGTTTGCTTCACTTTTTGTCTTTTGATTTTCATTCTATCTCTATCATTATATTTGGGGTGATTTAATTTTACACAGTGCATCACTGTCTAGGAAATAAAATGTACGTAGTTAACTTTTCACACTTTGCCTGGAATCCATATTTGCTAGTTGGAATTTGTGAATCCATCTTCACGTAGGTCTCCTTCACCTGCCCCTCTAGTGGCAGGAGAGTTACAAGCTAGGTCTGCACACTTAGTCTCCACGAGAAGATATTCTCATTTAAAATATTCCTTTCTCATGTTTTTCTCTGTTGTTAAGATTGGATAATTTCCATTGATCTATTTTCAAATCCACAAACTCTTGTTTCCATTCTGATATTTCTTTACCGTCTTCTATAATCCCATCCAGTGAGGTTTTTTCAAAAAGAACTTATTGCCCCTCCGTTCTAAGATGTCCATTTGGTTTATATTTACATCTTCTAGTTCCTTTCTGAGATCTTCTCCTTTCTCATTTGTTTCAAGAGTGTTTGTGACTAGGGGTGGAGTGATTTTATCATAGCTATTTTCATGTTTTTGTCAGCAGATCACAACATCTCAGTCATCTTGGCATGGGCATGGGCTGGCTGGTGCCTGCGTGAGTTGTGATTTTCCTGGTTCTTCATATCCTAGTAAGGTTGAATTGCATTCTGGACACCATGAATATTATGTTAGGAGACTCTGCATCTTATTTTACTCCAATGAAGAGTGTTGATTTTGTATTGGTTTGTTTTAGTGAGCATTAACCCGATTAAATTCAGGCTGCAAGTTTCAACTAACATTTTGTGGTCTGGGTTTCCACAGCCAGTTCCTTTCTCAAAGCCTTCAATGCTGTTTGCACGTGCCCTGTGTGTGCACCGCCGGGGTCTAGGCTGAGGTCTGCCCACGAGCTCAAATCCACATGTGAGCAGCTCAGGGCAGCCCAGGAGGCCACACGCCACTTACCAAGACTCTCCCTCTCCTGAATCTCCCTAAAATGTCCTTTCTCCCTGGGAACCCTCATTTTCATTCTCTAGCTAGAAAGCTGGGGATTTAGTTACCTGCTGAGCTGTGCACTCTCATGGCTGTGGCAGGCCTGGGCCAAGGGCTGGGAAGATGAGAGAGAAAGAAGCAGTGGGGCTGGCCCCATCCTGCTGGAGCCCCACATGCAGAGGAGGTTCCCCCGCAGGGCTGGGGCCTGCCCTCTGCCATTGTCCCCACAGCTGCTGCCACAGACCCAGGTGATTGCCGGGGGCAGGGGGCAGGGGGCAGAGGGCAGGGGGCAGGAGGCAGGGTGTGGGGAGGGGTGGGGTGTCTTCCTTTCCCCTTAGGTCCTCTCTCTGTAGGCCCCAGCTCAGGCTGTGTGGTCCTTCCTGGAGTGTCCTGCACGTGGCCCCTGAGAGCTTGTGGGCCCTGCTGCCTCGATGTGGGCAGGGGATGCAGGGGGGATGCGGGAGGGGATGCAGGTGC
>NW_026659969.1:0-3293 GCF_009828535.3 Hylobates moloch | reverse complement strand
CTGTATTGGGCGCATATATATTTAGGATAGTTATCTCTTCTTGTTGATTGATCCCTTTACCATTATGTAATGGCCTTCTTTGTCTCTTTTAATCTTTGTTGGTTTAAAGTCTGTTTTATCAGAGACTAGGATTGCAACCTCTGCCTTTTTTCGTTTTCCGTTTGCTTGATAGATCTTCCTCCATCCCTTTATTTTGAGCCTATGTGTGTCTCTGCACGTGAAATGGGTTTCCTGAATACGGCACACTGATGGGTCTTGAATCTTTTTCCAATTTGCCAGTCTGTGTCTTTTAATTGGAGCATTTAGCCCATTTACATTTAAGGTTAATATTGGTATGTGTGAATTTGATCCTGTCATTATGATGTTAGCTGGTTATTTTACTCGTTAGTTGATGCAGTTTCTTCCTAGCCTTGATGGTCTTTACAATTTGGCATGTTTTTGCAGTGGCTGGTACCGGTTGTTCCTTTCCATGTTTAGTGCTTCCTTCAGGAGCTCTTTTAGGGCAGGCCTGGTGGTGACAAAATCTCTCAGCATTTGCTTGTCTGTAAAGTATTTTATTTCTCCTTCACTTATGAAGCTTAGTTTGGCTGGATAGGAAATTCTGGGTTGAAAATTCTTTTCTTTAAGAGTGTTAAATATTGGCCCCCACTCTCTTCTGGCTTGTAGAGTTTCTTTGTAGAGATCAGCTGTTAGTCTGATGGGCTTCCCTTTGTGGGTAACCCGACCTTTCTGTCTGGCTGCCCTTAACATTTTTTCCTTCATTTCAACTTTGGTGAATCTGACAGTTATGTGTCTTGGAGTTGCTCTTCTCGAGGAACATCTTTGTGGTGTTCTCTGTATTTCCTAAATTTGAATGTTGGCCTGCTTTGCTAGACTGGGGAAGTTCTCCTGGATAATATCCTGAAGAGTGCTTTCCAACTTGGTTCCATTCTCCCCGTCACTTTCAGGTACACCAATCAGATGTACATTTGGTCTTTTCACGTAGTCCCATATTTCTTGGAGGCTTTGCTCATTTCTTTTTATTCTTTTTTCTCTAAACTCTGCAGAAGACAGTTTGACAATTTGAACTAGGCTAGCAGTTGTGAATAATCTCATTCTAAATGTTCAATATAGTTTGTATGTAATTTAAACCTGTTAGCATCTATAAGCTGAATAATGTCATGAATTTTCTATTATTGTTATTCTTATTTATAAGAATAAAAAAATTTATATAAAAATTTATTGCAATATAGTGAATAATTTTAAGGTGCATAAGTATATGTGTTTGTGTGTGCATGTGTGTATGTGTGTATGTATATATAAAAACTGGGAAGATATATTGAACAAGGTAAAAACAAGTGAAAGTAAATGGCTTCTCTGGGTATTACAGTAGGCAGGATTCTAAGACAGCCCCTAAGATTTCTGGCACTTCGTATATATACGCTTTCTCCCAGTTATTCAGTTAAACACTAACTTGGGTGTTGTTACAAAGAGATTTTGCCGATGTAATTGAAGCCCCCAATCAGTTGACCTTAACATAGAAAGAAAATGTGTGTGGGCGTTGATTAATTAGATGAAACTTTAAGTCTGGATCTAGAAGTCAGAGATAGAAGTCAGAGACTCAATAGATGGATTTCATGTAAAAGACGTCTATATTTCAAGCTTGGAGATGGAGGTAAAAATATAGGTGGCTTCTGGGAGCTGAGAGTGGTCCCTAGTCACCAGCCAGCAAGAACACAGGGACTTCAGTCCTGCCACTACGGAATTCTGACAAAACCTGAGTGAATTTCGAAGAGAATCCAAAGCCACGAATAGGATTACAGCCCGAGGGCAGACCTTGATTCTAGCCTTAGTGAGACCCTGAGCATAATACCCAACTAAACCATCTTTGGACTCCTGACCCAGAGGAACTGTGAGATAATAAATTTGTGTTCCTTTAAGCTAATAAGTTTGTGTTAATTTGCTACACAGAAATAGAAACAGAAAGTTAGTTGTTTTGAGATTATATTTTTGAGATGGGGTGCCACTATATAGCCCATACTGGCCTCAAACTCTTGGGCTCAAGTGATCCTCCAGCCTCGCATAGCTTATATTTTATCTGCATATATTAACCGAAGTCCTCTCAAAAGAGCAGTGGCCATAATTGGTCTGGACTCTTGAGTAAAGATAACGTCTTTAGTGTTTGAGAACTCCTACATTTCCCTTCAATTCACTTTTTCAGTCTTACCTTCAGTTATAAGCTTTTATTCATCCTCTTCTCTGAGCAGGCTCTTCTCTGCATATATTTTCCTATCAATGCTTTCATTGTATCCTCTACCTAGAAGTCCTTCCAACATTCCTTAAGTATCTCCTAGTACAAATATTAACCATCATTTAAGATTTAATTCAAATGCCACATCTTTCATAAAACTGTCTTTAATCCATTGCATCTATTATAAGCTGTCCCTCTTTTGTACATGCAGAGATGTAGCCTAATCTTTTCAGGAGCTTTTCATGTTTTTTATTGTATTCTATTTATGTGGACATTTGCTCTTCTTTACAAGGATGAAGAGTCACTGTAGCACCTATACTGCCTTGTATACAGAAGGTGATTTAGTATTGGATGGATAGATGGATTGATGGATGGACAGATTAATGAGATAGTGAAATCTAAGAGTTGGCTTTTATCATTCTAATAATCCAGCTAGTCCACCTTCCCTCTGATTCTTTTCCTTTTTAGGTTACTTAGTATGTCACTAAGTAAACGTTCTGACTCTTCTCTCACTAGCCCTGACTATCCCACTGCTTTTCTCTACTTTTCAGAAACCTATGAGCAGTAAACTTGAAAACATTGCATGAGAAATTATGATAATCTTGTATTAACTGCTCTAATTTGGCCAGAAGTAATTACTTGATGTGTGGGGGATAACTGTATGCTTATTCAATCGGTCTCACTTAATTCTGAAAGAACTTTCAAAAATAAATATTTACCCCTTACTGATAGCTAGCTACCTAGCTAGATAGGTATACATATATGTACTCTACACATTTTTAAATCCTTTTAATTCTTTTGTTTCTTTTTTTTTTTTTTAATTATACTTTAGGTTTTAGGGTACATGTGCACAATGTGCAGGTTTGTTACATATGTATCCATGTGCCATGTTGATTTCCTGCACCCATTAGCTCGTCATTTAGCATTAGGTATATCTCCTAATGCTGTCCCCGCTCCCCCACCCCCCACCCCACAACAGTCCCCGGAATGTGATGTTCCCCTTCCTGTGTCCATGAGTTCTCATTGTTCAATTCCCACCTATGAGTGAGAACATGCGGTGTTT
>NW_026659968.1:0-3293 GCF_009828535.3 Hylobates moloch | reverse complement strand
TTAATTCTTCAACCACAAGGACTACACAGAGCAGTTTCAGCACCAGGAATAGTTTTCTTCCTGGATAACAGCGAATGCTCTAATACTGATAAGTAAATCCTGTGTGTCTAACTTCAGATTAATTGTTAGGTTTATATGAATGAGTATAACATGATAGGAGCATAGGCACAAAGGAAACATTCAAATTTATTGTTGTTGTCCTTGCAATAGCAATTCTTGTTATATGTGAGGCTGATATGATAAAAGATACTGATTTAGGTCAAATACACATATTACTTGTGGAAAATTAATAACTCTAATTAAATATTTCTTGTTTCATACCCATTAATTTTAAATACAGCCCAACAATGGACCACTATTTCTCAATACAAGAAAGTAATACATAAGCATCATGAAGTTCTTCAATCAAACTTAAATAATGCTTATTGCAAACATAAAACATAAAAAACAACACATTTTTAAAGAAATATTATCTTTCCAAACCTAGCCATATAATTCCTCTGTATTAGAATTTTTCACAGGAAATTCCAACTAGTATATTTTTTGTACATGCTTTAAAGAATAAAAAAATTTGAACTGTTGACCAAATGTGATATATTATGTACTATTGTGTGTATTTTAAAGTGAGGGTAAAAAAAGACACCAAAGCCTCTGGGAAGTTAAACTAACTTAACTTACAGAATTAATTAGGAAGTTAAACTATAAATTAACTTACAGAATTAATTAGGAAGTTAAACTATAATTAACTTACAGAAGTTACCAAGAAGTGTTAATGCCTACCCTAGGAATGATTATAAATCTATTAGTTAGAATTTCCATATATCTCAATTTTTAATATGTAATTGTTTTGAAAAATTTGGCCAATTTCAAAAAAACATTAATATGTAAGTAAATATATCTACATTAATACATATTCTTTATTAATTCTTTATTAGTTGCTAATCTGGGTTCTGCACAATTTTGTATCTGGCTATTTATTTGTTTTATATGCCAGTAACAAATATACAATTTTTTGAAGCCACCAATACCAATATATTTTTAATGGATGGAGCCATCCCTATGCTGATACATCACGGTTACTACACCAATTTATAGTTAAGAGGTATCTGAATGTGATGTTGGACCTAGGAAACTAGGACTTGTAAACCCAATCACCAGGAATGCATGGTTGAATGGCCAAAATTCAGGAAACGTACAGGTGGATAAACCAATGATCCATTAGCCTAACAGTATAATGGTTCCCAGGAACCAAGGGAAACAAAATTGGCTGGAGAAGAAATATACGATACTTGCAGGAAAAAAAAACAACTTGCTGCTAAGGCCAGGTTCCTTACTGGCATGCCACCCTCCATCCTGGGGGTAGCCAGTCCTGAGTGAGCCTGGCCTGAGGTTCGCTGGTAATCACTACACATGTCTAGCTAGTGGCATTCCTTGGTCAGTTTTGAATGTAGAGATAGAAAGCAAACAGTTACCTAAAGACAGTAATTCTCTCTCATCCACAGGAGGGTTTTACCTGGCATTCACAGGCATGTTGCTACAGTACAATTGATTCATTATTTAACTTTAGCCAATTATTTAGTAAACTCAGGTCAACAAGAGAGGAGGCAATGCTTTCATTCCTGGCTGAAACCATACATACTGAGGATCTAATAATGAGTGCATACATCAACAATTGAGTTTTTTTACTTTCAAAATATTTTGTGGTACCATGAAAACATAGTGTAAATCCCAAGGGAAATTTGTCTAGAGATTTGATGAAGCTTTATCTTGCTGTCCAATTAGAAAATGGATGACTGGAAAGATTCTTCTAAAAACTAGCTAAGATATTTATTGCCAGAATTTTCTTGAGGAGAAACTGTTGGTTCAGCTCCACCTACATTCCCTTACCTCAATCATGTAATCCTGAGCACCTGCTCCTTATACATACACTGGAGCTGATGCACAAAACTGCCTTGCTGTATTTTTGAAGATCTCAAATTTGGCCTCTCATTTACATTATCCTTCATTTTGTTCATCACGTTTCCAGATTCCTGACTGTTTACCAAACTTTATATTGCCTTCCTATTCCATTCTTGAGGATCCATGATCACTGCAACTGTCTTTTCAGGTTTGCCCCAACTGTGGCTTGTGCGACTAGTTTTGATTCCTTTCCATTTGATTCCTGACCCTAGCTCTGGGCGTGGAACCTGCCTAGCTCCGATTTTTTTTTTTTGAGACGGAGTCTTGCTGTGTTGTCCAGGCTGGAGTGCAGTGGCCACTGCAACCTCTGCCTCCCAGGTTCAAGTGATTCTCCTGCCTCAGCCTCCCAAGTAGCTGGGATTGCAGGCTTGCACCACCACGCCGGGCTAATTTTTGTATTTTTAGTAGAGACGGGATTTCCCCATGTTGGCCAGGCTGGTCTCGAACTTCCTACCTCAGGTTATCCGCCCGCCTTGACCTCCCAAAGTGCTGGGATTACAGGCATGAGCCACCGTGGTCGGCCCTGCCTCGCTCCTTTTAACATCCCCCACAACTTGTCACACACTTTATCCAAACCAGTTCCCTTCTCTGAGTCTACAGCCGTGACTCACTACTGCCTGTATTTCCAGATGACTGGAATTACTGCTCCATTCCAGACTGCTGCCAGAATTAATGCTGTTGCTTTCTCTGTAATACTTTGTACTTGTCAAAGGATCATAATTTATCTCATTTGTGCTTACAACCCCTTTCTATAGTGAGAGCTGTTCATTCCTATACTCTCATTCCTATTTCATTGGTAAGAAAATCAAGACTCCAAGAGGCCAAATAATTTACTTAACACAACAGTGACGATTTAATACTTTGAATGCTAGTTTTGAGGACCTTATTATTCCCCCAAAATCATGTTTTAGGGAATTTAACAGTCCTTTAGAGGAATGATTTTATTCTGACTTTAAAACCTTTTGTTTTTCTTCCTTTAATATGTGACATTGCCTTATAATGTAAGTAATCTGTATCAAACTATTGAATGTATTGAATTTTTAGAATTTTTACCTTTAAGTTCTTTCCTCCTTTCTTTCCTTGAGACATTTATCAAGTATTTACCATGTATCAATCAATGAGCATAGCTTATTGCTGCAGAGTTTATTTATAAGCTATAGTCCCTGCCTTCAAGTAGTGCTAATGTAGTCAGGAAAAAATTGTATAACAAATTACTACAAGACTATATTTTTTTCATAAAAATAAATACCATAAAAAGTATCATTTTCTGAAATCATATTATTTATATACATTTTACTAGTTTATTGTCTGTGACCTGTATTAGAACATAAGCT
>NW_026659967.1:0-3293 GCF_009828535.3 Hylobates moloch | reverse complement strand
CACCTTACAGAATGAAATCACATTAATATGTCCTTGCTGCTCAAGAGGCAATTAGGGTATTCTCTGTGGACTCATCCAATCCTTGGACCACATCTTATTCTGTGAAACATATAGAAACCTAGCTTAATTAAATTAATAAAATAAAATGAAACACATAAAGATTCAGAATGTGTCTGAATTAGTACCCAACTACATTACTTAGGTAATATTTAGGCTTTTTAAAAAAAAATTTATGAAAACTCGTATAACACCTGTGTGCTTGGAAATGCTGACTATTCTTGTGCTTAAAGCTTATCCATGATCTGCTTCAGAGTTTGTGTAACACAAACCCCCCAGTTTACATACACACACACACACACACACACACACACATATACATATATGATATGTATGCATGGAAAATTGAGAATATGCATATAGAAACATATCATTAAGTGGATTTCTAAAGTTCTTAAGAATCATTGACAAACCAATTCATTCTCAAAGACACCTTTAACAAATGTTTGATTCTTATCTTACCTTAGTTAAGTATTATAGGAATGCTATGGAAGTTTGACCTGATTTACAAAAGCTAATTTATCAGATATCAAGGAATCCCAGTTTTTGGTTCTACTTTTAAAAAGGTAAACAAAAAATCACAAGCACTGCATATCTTTATCTTTTAAATGGAAGTAAATCTAGCAGGTATTTTTTTAAATAAAAAATATACATGAGACTTGCAGTTTTCATTACAGCATGTAAAGAGCTTAGCAGTCACCACTTCATTCTAACAACAAGTTAAAAGCTTATCAAATGAAAAACTAACAGTTCTTTTTAGATCCATCTAGAGGTCAGATCACAGAGCAAACTGTTGCCCCTGAAATCGGAGAGACACACAGGCAGATACAGAGATTCAAAACCTACTTGCACAGAAACCCGTCAGCAGTAACACCTGTGGGAACCAGTGCCAGAGTAGGGAAACCTGAACCATAATTGAGGAATTGCTGGAGGCCCACTGTGGACAACTCTGAGAATTAAAAGCTCCAAGGGAGCCCGTCCCAAAGGGCCCCCACACTTTTGTGAATTTGAGCTCTAAGAACTCTACCAGGTCCTCACAGTGAATATTGGATAAAAATCTCTCAAGCTTCTGGAAGGGAGAGGGAGAAATGAACCGATTTGAAATACAAAAGGGCATCCGTTCTTAAAGACTTGTCTTCCAGAGAAACTATTTTATCAGGGACTGACCGTCTGGGGTATTGTCAAAGCCTAACTGACGTGAAGGAAGGAAAATATCCTGTGTATTAGTCTGTCCTCACGCAGCAAAAGGACATACTTGAGACTGAGTAATTTCTGAAGAAAAGGGGTTTAATTGACTCACAGTATGGCCTGGCTGCAGAAGCCTCAGGAAACTTACAATCATGGTGGAAGCGGAGCAAACACATTCTTCTTCACGTGGTGGCAGCAAGAAGTGAGAGCGAAGGGGAGGAAAAGCCGCTTATAAAACCACCAGATGTCAGGAGAATTCACCCACTACCATGAGAACAGCACGGAGGTAACGGCCCCCAGGATTCCGTCACCTCCCGCTAAGTCCCTCCTATGACCCGTGGGGACTATGGGAACTACAGTTCAGTATGAGATTTGGGTGGGGACACAGCCAAACCATATCACCCAACTTCAGCCACTGCTTGTCATCCTATGTCACCCAATGGGCAGAGGTTGTGGATGGGGCTGAGAAGCAAGTGAAGTTCATAGTCTGAAGTCACAGGCTCAACAAAATACTAATAACTTCCTCTACTGCAACACCTTACCAATCTACTAAAGGCCTGTTTGCTGCAGTTCTATTTACCCAGTACATCATGTCTTCCTTTCAACAAAATATTACAAGGCATACTAAAATGTAATAAGCACAATTTGAAAACAAAGAACAATCATCAAAATCAGAGTCAGATAAGGCAAGAAAGTTGGAATTATTAGACAAGAAATTTTTTATTTAGTAACTATGATCAATATGCTATGAGCTTTAATAGAAAAAGTAAATAACTTGGAAGAACACATAATGTAAACAGATGAAAATTATAAAAAAGAATCAAAAAGAAGTGTTAGAGTTTAAAAACAGTAACAGCAATGGCGAGTGCCTTTGATGCGTTCATTAACAGGCTAGACGTGTATGAGAAA
Organism: Hylobates moloch; assembly: GCF_009828535.3. NCBI lineage: Eukaryota > Metazoa > Chordata > Mammalia > Primates > Hylobatidae > Hylobates > Hylobates moloch. The sequence continues at coordinate 1,139 of NW_026659967.1, read as the reverse complement.
AGCCTCTCTGAGCTGGAGAATATGACTACAGAAACATCCAAAATAGAAAAGAGACAAATGATGAAATAAATCAGAATATAATATCCAAGAAATGTGAAACAACTAAAAACTATGCATAAAGGGAATACAAGAAGAAGAAAGAAAGAAGCAGGATTTGAAGCAATAATAACAGAGTTTCTCCGAAATTAATGACAGACACCAAACCACAGATCCAGAAAGCTCAGAGAACACCAACGAGAATAAATGCCAGAAAACCTGCACGTAGGCATATTATACTCAAACTTCAGAAAAGGAAAGGCGAAGAAAAAGCCTAAAAAGATGCCAGATTTTTAAAATACCTATTTATAAAAGATCAAAGAGAAATATTGTATCTGACTTCTTTTCAGAAGCTGTGTAAGCAAGAACAGAATGGGTTTAAATATTTAATGTCTTGGTAGAAATAAAAAACTCTCCAAGCTAGAATTCTGTACCCTGCAAAATTATCCTCCAAAAGTGGAAGAGAAAGAAAGACATCCTCAAACATAAATTGAGAGAATGTTTTGTCAGTAGACCTGCCTTGCAAGAAATGTTAAAAAAAAAAGTTATGTAGAAAGAAGGAAAAGTATACAGGTTACAAAGTCATATCTACATAAATAAGTGAATAGAATCAGAAAAGGAATAAGTGAAGATAAACCTTTTATTTTTGTTATTTTATCTAATAGTTGCTTCAAAATAACAATAGCAATAATGAATTAGATTGTTTACACTTCTGTTCATATATATGGCTATGTGTAAATAAAATGAGTGACACTAATGATACAAGAGACAAATGTGAGTAATTAGGATTATTGTGTTATAAAGTTCACACACTACCCATGAGGCAGTAAAGCATTGTTTTAAAGTGCATTTGGATTAGATGTAAAGGTATATTGCAACCTGTAGGGCAAGTAATTTTAATTGTAATTAATATGGATGATATTAACACACTATAGACAAAGACTGTAAGAATGGATCAAGAAACTATAAGCAATTATATGTTATTTATAAAATGTCTTAAATCTAAAGACTCATAGATTAAAAGTAAAAAATAGGATGGTGAGAGATACACTATGCTAACACTAATCAAAAGAAAGCAGGAGTAGCTATATCAATTTCAGACA
>NW_026659966.1:0-3293 GCF_009828535.3 Hylobates moloch | reverse complement strand
GGGACTACAGGTGTGTGCCACCATGCCCGGCTAATTTTTGTGTTTTTGTTTTTGTTTTTGTTTTTTTGAGATGAGTCTCGCTCTGTCGCCCAGGCTGGAGTGCAGTGGCACAATCTTGGCTCACTGCAAGCTCCGCCTCCTGGGTTCACACCATTCTCCTGCCTCAGCCTCCCGAGTAGCTGGGACTACAGGCACCCGCCACCACGCCTGGCTAATTTTTTGTATTTTTAGTAGAGACGGGGTTTCACCGTGTTAGCCAGGATGGTCTCCATCTCCTGACCTCGTGATCTGCCTGCCTCGGCCTCCCAAAGTGCTGGGATTACAGGCACAAGCCACCGCGCCTGGCGATGTTTAGAGTTTTTTAAAAATCAGGTTACAAAATGGTGTAAGCCAAATTAAAGTGTACAGAGAAACCAAAACAGGACAGCAACATGCCTCAGTGAAAGTAGTGGCTGCAGCTGAGTAGCTGTTTTTTCTGTTTCTTCAGACTTTTCTGCACTTCCCCAATCCTCCATAATAGCAACAGCAGGAGCGCAGCCTGTGGGGCTAGCCTTGCTTTAAGCATTAGCTGCTGTTATTCCCAGTGTTGTTACCCGTATCATCAAAAGTTGATAAAGTGAAAGCTGAGAAAAAGATCAAAGGTTAGAGGGAAACATTTATAAATGTGTTAGAGACTTGTTTTTAAAGAAACTTTAAATTTTGAACGAATTTTAAGTCTACACTGCAAAGATAATTTAGAGAGACCCTTCCCCCCTCCCGGTTTCCCCAGTTGTGAACATCTTACATCACCCTAGTTAGTACATGTGTCAAAACTAGGAGATTACGACTGGTACACGACTTAACTAAACCCCAGACTTCGTTTGAAATTTACTTGTTTGGCTGGGCGTAGTGGCTCATGCCTATAATCCCAGCACTTTGGGAGGCTGTGGCGGGTGGATCACTTGAGGTCGGGAGTTTGAGACCAGCCTGACCAACATGGAGAAACCTATCTCTACTAAAAATACAAAATTATCCAGGCGTGGTGGCGGGTGCCTGTAATCCCAGCTACTCAGGAGGCTGAGGCAGGAGAATCACTTGAACACAGGGGGCAGAGTTTGCAGAGATGGCGCCACTTCACTCCAGCCTAGGCGAAAGAGCTAAACTCTGTCTCAAAAAAAAAAAAAAAAAAAAGAAAGAAAAGAAAAGTAATTCACCTGTTTTTCCACTTAGGTACTCTTTCTGTGTTAGGTGGATGAGATTTTTGAATGTTGACTAATGTCCCCTTTTTTTATGTTTTAATTGTGAAACATACGTAGAAGTTCATAAAACAAAAATGCAGTATTTAAAGGAAAATGAAAAGTTCAAGGAATGGAATGGTGCCAGTCCCCTGGTATCCTTTTTCTGCCTCCCCACCCAGAGGTAATCATTACCCTGACTTTTATGGCAATAATATCCTTGCTTTTCTTGGTAGTGTTACTGTCCAGCTATAATCTCCTCAGTAAAGTAGTTGTGCCTGTTTTTGAACTTTATGTACATGAACGCATGCTGTATATGATTTTGTTCAAGGTTATCTGGTTGTTGTGTGGCGTGTGTGTCTATGGCTCATTCATATTCATTGCTGTGTGGTACTCGACTGAGATGCTCTTTGATATTTTCTCCTGCTCCCTGCCCTTCCCTAATCAAATAGACCTTCTGCCTCCATGTCCCAGGGATGGCAATATAACCACAGAAAATCAAATTAAAATTATTTATTATTATTATTTTAAAAGCCCACATCCTCAAGGAGTTAAACGAGATTTATAGCAGGATTTCTCAACCTCCACCCTATTGACGTTAGACCTAATAATTCATTGTTGTGGGGATGTCCTGTTCAGTGTAGGATGTTTAGCAGCTTTCCTGAGCTCTACCACTAGGTGCCAGTAGCATCCATGGCCCTCCAGCTGTGAGACCCAAAATGTCTCCAGATACTGCCAAACATCCCCAGGGAGGCAAAGTCAACCCAGATGAGAGCCACTATGAGAAGAAAGAAAGGAAAAAATCACTTGGGGAAAATGCAGACTGCAGAAGCAGCCTGCCTGAAAAGTTACAGCAACAGGCAAAAATGAAACAGCCTTGGGCGGGGTGGGGGAGGGGGGACAAAACCTCAGGCTGCACCTGCGCACAGATAAGCAACCTAGTGAGCTCCCAGGAAAAAAGTTTCCTCCCTTTTTTCAGGCATATACACTGTGGAAACTTGCACAGATGGGGAGGGGGCTTACCTAAAACAAAACCACAGTTAATACAAACTAGAAAAGCAGAATTCGTGATGGCTTAGAGACATACCCACAGCTGCGTAACAGAAGGGGAATTGCACAAACAGCTTTACTGATAGAAGTGACTCAAACTGCTACAGAGATAAGAGTTTCTGATAAAAGCTTTTGAACTCAGCTGTAACCCCACAATCCACTCGGAATCCTCTCTCTGCTGCAGAGAGCGTTTTTTCTTTCACTTTTTTTTTCTTTTTCCTTTATTTCTGAGATGGAGTCTCGCTCTGTGGCCCAGGCTGGACTGCAGTGTCGCAATCTCGGCTCACTGCAAGCTTCGCCCCCCAGGCTCACGCCATTCTCCCGCCTCAGCCTCCCGAGTAGCTGGGACTACAGGCGCCCGCTACCACGCCCGGCTAATTTTTTTGTTTTTGTTTTTGTATTTTCAGTAGAGACAGTGTTTCACCGTGTTAGCCAGGATGGTCTCGATCTCCTGACTTTGTGATCTGCCCGCCTCGGCCTCCCAAAGTGCTTTTTTTTTTTTTTTTGGCGACAGAGCTTTGCTCTGTTGCCCAGGCTGGAGTGCAGTGGCGCAATCTCGTTTCTACTCCGATAGAAATGTAATTGGTTTTTGTATATTGATCCTGTATCCTGCAAAGTTGTACTTTTTATTAGCTCTAATAGGTTTTTTTGGTTTGTCTTTGTATGTTCTTTGGATTTTCTATATACAAAACCATGTCATCTGCAGTTACAAAATATTTTGCTTCTTCCTTACCAATCTGGGTTCTCTTTATTTCTTTTTCTTGACTAATTGTTCTGGGTTTTTTTTGTTTGGTTTTGTTTTTAACAATTTTCTCTCAAGCTTCTCTTCTGCCAAGCCATGGAATCATGTTAGTAGTCAGTTTGGGATCTTCCCTGCTTTCCTGGAGTTGCGTCTAATTTTTTTTTTTTTTTTTGAGGTGGAGTCTAGCTCTGTCGCCCAGGTTGGAGTGCAGTGGTGCGATCTCGGCTCACTGCAACCGCTGACTCCTGGGTTCAAGCGATTCCCCTGCCTCAGCCTCTCGAGTAGCT
>NW_026659965.1:0-3294 GCF_009828535.3 Hylobates moloch | reverse complement strand
TTGGTTCCATATGAACTTTAAAGTAGTTTTTTCCAATTCTGTGAAGAAAGTCATTGGTAGCTTGATGGGGATGGCATTGAATCTATAAATTACCTTGGGCAGTATGGCCATTTTCACGATATTGATTCTTCCAACCCATGAGCATGGAATGTTCTTCCATTTGTTTGTATCCTCTTTTATTTCATTGAGCAGTGGTTTGTAGTTCTCCTTGAAGAGGTCCTTCACATCCCTTGTAAGTTGGATTCCTAGGTATTTTATTCTCTTTGAAGCCATTGTGAATGGGAGTTCACTCATGATTTGGCTCTCTGTTTGTCTGTTATTGGTGTATAAGAATGCTTGTGATTTTTGCACATTGATTTTGTATCGTAAGACTTTGCTGAAGTTGCCTATCAGCTTAAGGAGATTTTGGGCTGAGACAGTGGGGTTTTCTAGATATACAATCATGGCATCTGCAAACAGGGACAATTTGACTTCCTCTTTTCCTAATTGAATACCCTTTATTTCCTTCTCCTGCCTGATTGCTCTGGCCAGAACTTCCAGCACTATGTTGAATAGGAGCGGTGAGAGAGGGCATCCCTGTCTTGTGCCAGTTTTCAGAGGGAATGCTTCCAGTTTTTGCCCATTCAGTATGATATTGGCTGTGGGTTTGTCGTAGATAGCTCTTATTATTTTGAGATACGTCCCATCAATACCTAATTTACTGAGAGTTTTTAGCATGAAGGGTTGTTGAATTTTGTCAAAGGCCTTTTCTGCATCTATTGAGATAATCATGTGGTTTTTGTCTTTGGTTCTGTTTATATGCTGGATTACATTTATTGATTTGCGTATGTTGAACCAGCCTTGAATCCCAGGGATGAAGCCCACTTGATTATGGTGGATAAGCTTTTTGATGTGCTGCTGGATTCGGTTTGCCAGTATTTTATTGAGGATTTTTGCATCAATGTTCATCAAGGATATTGGTCTGAAATTCTCTTTTTTGGTTATGTCTCTGCCAGGCTTTGGTATCAGGACGATGCTGGCTTCGTAAAATGTGTTAGGGAGGATTCCCTCTTTTTCTATCGATTGGAATAGTTTCAGAAGGAGTGGTACCAGTTCCTCCTTGTACCTCTGGTAGAATTCAGCTGTGAATCCATCAGGTCCTGGACTCTTTTTGGTTGGTAAGCTATTGATTATTGCCACAATTTCAGAACCTGTTATTGGTCTATTCAGAGATTCAACTTCTTCCTGGTTTAGTCTTGGGAGGGTGTATTTGTCGAGGAATTTACCCATTTCTTCCAGATTTTCTAGTTTATTTGCATAGAGGTGTTTGTAGTATTCTCTGATGGTAGATTGTATTTCTGTGGGATCGGTGGTGATATCCCCTTTTTCGTTTTTTATTGCACCTATTTGATTCTTCTCTCTTTTCTTCTTTATTAGTCTTGCTAGCGGTCCATCAATTTTGTTGATCTTTTCAAAAAACCAGCTCCTGGATTCATTAATTTTTTGAAGGGTTTTTTGTGTCTCTATTTCCTTCAGTTCTGCTCTGATTTTAGTTATTTCTAGCCTTCTGCTAGCTTTTGAATGTGTTTGCTCTTGCTTTTCTAGTTCTTTTAATTGTGATGTTAGGGTGTCAATTTTGGATCTTTCCTGCTTTCTCTTGTGGGCATTTAGTGCAATAAATTTCCCTCTACACACTGCTTTGAATGTGTCCCAGAGATTCTGGTATGTTGTGTCTTTGTTCTCGTTGGTTTCAAAGAACATCTTTATTTGTGCCTTCATTTCATTATGTACCCAATAGTCATTCAGGAGCAGGTTGTTCAGTTTCCATGTAGTTGAGCGGTTTTGAGTGAGTTTCTTAATCCTGAGTTCTAGTTTGATTGCACTGTGGTCTGAGAGACAGTTTGTTATAATTTCTGTTGTTTTACATTTGCTGAGGAGAGCTTTACTTCCAACTATGTGGTCAATTTTGGAATAGGTGTGGTGTGGTGCTGAAAAAAATGTATATTCTGTTGACTTGGGGTGGAGAGTTCTGTAGATGTCTATTAGGTCCACTTTATGTAGAGCTGAGTTCAATTCCTGGATATCCTTGTTAACTTTCTGTCTCGTTGATCTGTCTAATGTTGACAGTGGGGTGTTAAAATCTCCCACTATTATTGTGTGGGAGTTTAAGTCCCTTTGTAGGTCACTGAGGACTTGCTTTATGAATCTGGGTGCTCCTGTGTTGGGTGCATATATATTTAGGATAGTTAGCTCTTCTTGTTGAATTGATCCCTTTACCATTATGTAATGGCCTTCTTTGTCTCTTTTGATCTTTGTTGGTTTAAAGTCTATTTTATCAGAGACTAGGATTGCAACCCCTGCCTTTTTTTGTTTTCCAGTTGCTTGATAGATCTTCCTCCATCCCTTTATTTTGAGTCTATGTGTGTCTCTACACGTGAGATGGGTTTCCTGAATACAGCACACTGATGGGTCCTGACTCCTTATCCAGTTTGCCAGTCTGTGTCTTTTGATTGGAACATTTAGCCCATTTACATTTAACGTTAATATTGTTATGTGTGAATCTGATCCTGTCATTATGATGTTAGTTGGTTATTTTGCTCGTTAGTTGCTATAGTTTCTTCCTAGCCTCGATGGTCTTTACAATTTGGCGTGTTTTTGCAGTGGCTGGTACCGGTTGTTCCTTTCCATGTTTAGTGCTTCCTTCAGGAGCTCTTTTAGGGCAGGCCTGGTGGTGACAAAATCACTCAGTGTTTGCTTGTCTGTAAAGTATTTTATTTCTCCTTCACTTATGAAGCTTAGTTTGGCAGGATAGGAAATTCTGGATTGAAAATTCTTTTCTTTAAGAATGTTGAATATCGGTCCCCACTCTCTTCTGGCTTGTAGAGTTTCTGCTGAGAGATCAGCTGTTAGTCTGATGGGCTTCCCTTTGTGGGTAACCCGACCTTTCTCTCTGGCTGCCCTTAACATTTTTTCCTTCATTTCAACTTTGGTGAATCTGACAATTATGTGTCTTGGAGTTGCTCTTCTCGAGGAGTATCTTTGTGGCGTTCTCTGTATTTCCTGAATCTGAATGCTGGCCTGCCTTGCTAGATTGGGGAAGTTCTCCTGGATAATATCTTGCAGAGTGTTTTCCAACTTGGTTCCATTCTCCCCATCATTTTCAGGTACACCAATCAGACGTAGGTTTGGTCTTTTCACATAGTCCCAAATTTCTTGGAGGCTTTGTTCATTTCTTTTTATTCTTTTTTCTCTAAACTTCCCTTCTCTGTTCATTTCATTCATTTCATCTTCCATCAGCGATACCCTTTCTTCCAG
>NW_026659964.1:0-3294 GCF_009828535.3 Hylobates moloch | reverse complement strand
GCAGTGCACCTACTGAGACCAGGCCTGTTGGGCTGTGGAACCGGTGTTCCTGACACGCCAGAGGCGGTTCCAAAACGGCGGGTAGGGAAAAGTGAGAGGCTAGGAGAGGCTGGGCCTCCATCTCATGCACTAATCCCCTGTGGGAATCCCTCGGCGTCCTATCCCCGAAATGAGGGCAAGGCTGGACATGCTGGTACTGCACAGGGCTTTGTGGCTTTCTTCTTGTTTTAGATTCTTTAAACTTCTGATGGAATCCATCAAAAAGAAGAATAATAAAGCATCAGCCTTCAGGAGCATAAATACTCGAAGAGCTACTCAGCGGGATCTGGACAACGCTGGGGAGTTGAGGAGGAGTCGGGTGAGTGGGTCCCCGAGGGTCGCTAGGGTCGCACAGGGAGAGCCCCCAGACTGGGCAGGCTCTGTGCCTATTCTCTGTGCTCCTCCAGCCCCGTCCTGGTGCTGGCCCATCTCCTGCCTATCTCAGCTTTTACCTGCTGTTCTGAGAGCCCAGAAGCAGCATTCACTTCTTGGCCTGATGGGCCAGGCAGGCGAGGCTGCCAGGCAGCATGGTGTAGCCAGCCCCGGGGCAGGCCTCCGCATCATAGCTCTGCTCTCCAAGACCCCGCCATAAGTGGTCTTCATCCTGAGGAGGGGCTCGAGGTCATGGCGTGTGCTGAGGCTTTGAAAGTTCCTTTTCCGGTTTCCTTTGGCTCTGCCTTCGACTTGCCCAGGCAAGATGAACTGTGGCCCACCAGTGCACTGGCAGGGACCAGACAGGTATCTGGAAGCAGAGAAGTTGGGCTGCAGTGACAAAAAGGGGAAGAAGAGGGAAAAACCAATAGGAGCAAAATAGTCCAGGAATGGATAATCAGACATCTGCCAGGAGACCCAGGAGCAGGCCAGACCTGAAGGTGGTGTGGGAGCAGGTCCCTGGGTGCCATCTGAGCCAGCAGTGAGCCTGCTCGGGTTGGGGGTGATGTGGACTGGGACTGCCCCCAACCAGCTCTGTGGTCTCAGTTGTGTCACCCTTCTCTGGGTCTGTCTCCTCACCCCTAAAATGAGGGGCTGGCCTACACCAGGGAAAATGCTAGGTCTCTCCTGCTTCGTGAGATCACCTGCTAGCTCACTCAAGCACAAGCGGGCATGGACTATCTTTAGAATGCTGCCTGGTCTTGATTCTTAATTCACCCACAAGGAGAGTATAAAAAACTAGGAGCCAAGTTCAGGAGGAGAAAGGAAGAGATACTCAGAATTCCACAAGATAACCCTTCCTCCTCATCCCCAGCTGCAACTGGGTTTGATCAAAAATATTTGGGACAATATTTGACATCATCTTCTTCTAAGAAAGCAAGTCCTGGCACTTTTTTTTAAATTTTTTAGGAATGAAACTTTGCAAGTAAGTGGTGCATGTAAAGATGAATACTGAAGGGAAGGAGGCCTGGGATCCGGGGCTGGACACAGTTAGATGCCAGTGGACAGGTTGGGTTGGGTGGCAGTGGATGGAGAGTGGTGGCTGGATGGGGGAAGGGGTTAGAAGGGTGGGGCATGGATGGTTGGATGGGTTGGTGGGTGGATGGATGGATTCACTGAGCACTAGATATTGGAGTTAATCTTTTTCCTCCTTGCCCACAAACCACAGGGAGAGCAGGAGGGTGATGAGGAAGAGGAGGGGCACATTGTGGATGCTGAAGCTGAGGAGGGGGACGCCGATGCCTCTGATGCCAGACGCAAGGAGAAGCAGGAGGAGGAGGTGAGAGACCGTGTGTGGGGTGAAGGGGCTGTGGTCCCAGCCCCCTTCCCTGTTAACGTGGAGGGATTATCTCCCGGCACCCAGGCCACACCTCTGTGTCATGAACCCACAAGGAACCCTGAAGCAGCACCTGCCTGCCCAGCATACCTCTGTCTTGAGAAGATGGGGTTCATAGGGTGGGAATTTGGCACAGGTCCACTCTTGGGCTGCCTTTTAGATCTGGCCATCCCTGGACTTGAATCAGACTCAAGGACCTAGACAGGCTTCTGGCAAGAAAAAGTCAGGCTGCCTCTGGTTTTTACAATGAAAATATACCTCTCTCTCCTCCCGCAAACCAGTCCCCTGCTGTCATAGTGGCCGAGGGAACTTACTGGTGAGTGGGTGCACCAGCGAGGGCCGAGTGAGGGTGAGCTCCACCTCTGTGGGGGGCTCAGTGGGACAGACAGGTGGCATTCTCACGGCAAAAGGAGAAGAAAGACTAACCAGGCCGGAGCAGAGGAGTTGGGAGTGTGGAGCAGGTGGGGCCTAGGTAGCCCAGGCCAGCCAAGGCTTTGCGGGGGTCTTTGTTCCACAGGCAGAGTCCAGGTAGATGGTGGGGCCCCAAGTGACACAGCCTGTGCTCCCTTTTCTGCCAGGTTGATTATGAGAGTGAGGAAGAGGAGGAGAGGGAGGGCGAGGAGAACGACGATGAAGACATGCAGGAGGAACGAAATCCCCACAGGGAAGGTGCTCGAAAGACCCAAGAGCAAGATGAAGAGGTGGGCTCAGGCGCTGAGGAGGACCCGTCCCTTCCCACCCTCCTGACGCAGCCCCGGAAACCCACCCACAGCCAGGAGCCCCAGGGGCCCGAGGCCATGGAGCGCCGGGTCCAGGCTGTGCGTGAGATCCACTCGTTCATAGATGACTACCAGTACGACACGGAGGAGAGCCTGTGGTGCCAGGTCAGTGTGGCCGTGCAGGCCAGGGCTTGGGTGGTTGGTCCAGCTGGCCAAGTGCCTCTGTGGAAGGGGGCTGCTGAGCTCCCCTGCACAGCTGGGCAGGGGGCAGCCAACACTCCCCATGGTCTCCCGCTCGGAGCACACCCAGGCCTCCTGTTTGGGGCCTGTGAGAGTCATTTGTTCTTTGTAATCCCAGATCCCTTTAGGAATCTGGTGATAGCTGTAAACCCTCTGCCCCAAAAAAGGGCCCACACATGTCATTTTCAAACCCCTAGTAAGCCAGTTCTCCCTGATCTTTCAAGACACATAGGACTGATTTACCAGGCCCTTTAGGTACTTTCAAATACACCACCTCCTTTAATCTTCAGTACAACAGATATGTTAACATGGACCACATGTGTTGTAGAGACACTGTTCGTGCCCTCAGGCAGGGACACTTCAGTTCCCCACACACACAGCCCACGTCACCATCTTTTTAGGGATTTCATGGTTCCCTTAAAACCTGGATGGTCTGGATGCCTAGACATGTGCACACGCTTACGCTTTGTCTTTCCTTTGATCCAGTTCAGTGGTTCCCAAGTGATGGGGTAATAACAAGAACCACTG
>NW_026659963.1:0-3294 GCF_009828535.3 Hylobates moloch | reverse complement strand
CTTATTCAATCTGTTTCCCTGGGATGTCTTCAGGTACAGAAGTAAAGAAGGATTTTAAACTACTTAAATATAGGGGTTAGTAAATGAGAGAGGGACTGTTCAAAACCAAGAGTTGGTTGTGAAAGAAAGTAAAAAACAATACTGCTGTTCAACCTCTATTCAGGTGAATATTGTGGTAACAAGAAGGTGGTTTTAAGTTAATGTGTTACCAGTGGAGTTACACTGTTGAGTAGCATTTTGTAAAACAATTTTCAATCTTGAAAGTGCTTTATTTATATGTTATCTCCTTTATTCTTTGCAACACAGCTGAGAGTCTCAGCAAAGATTGTATAACCATTTTACAGCAGAAAATTCAGACTTAAAGCATTGAGTCATTTATGCAATATCAAAGGGGCAAAGCATACCTGAGTAGTGCTATAAAATTTGTATCTTAATGCGCACTGAATTTTGTTCTATGTTGTTTTATACTCTTCCACTCATATTATAAGATTACATGATTAAAGAATACTGACATACCTTTTCTATAGTAGACCAATTCTTAACCTTATAAAAGATAGGATAAATGCAAAAATACATCTAAGGCGAAATCATCACTAGATATTAAAAGCTCTATTTTTACTTTCCTGAGAGGTGGTGAGGGTTTTCCAACTCTGACATGTTTCTGGTTAATAAAAATGTAACCAAATATATATTCAATGGCTTAAATGTATAATTAAACAGATTTCAAAAAGAAGTCAAATGCATCTTTACAAATCATTATTGTGTATCTTGTTTTTTAGACTCTATCAATAAAGGACCTACTGAAAGATGAAGTACAAAAAACCTGACTTTTAAAGACTAATTGACATACAGTTTTAACTTTAAAATATCAATTGCGTGTGTATGAGTGTGAATATATGTATATAAATCAACTTTTTATAGTCAGCATTTTTTTATTTTCCTTTTAATTCAATTCATTTTTCAGTTAAGAACAGCTTATTTTTGTTACTATCAGAAGTATCACTACAATATACAATACAGAACTTCTATTATAAGCATGATAGACATATATATATGAAATCAGCTTTGAATCTAATCAAAGTAATAATCTTCAAATCTAATTAAAATATTAAATGTTCTACAGCCTTCTTATATTTTCTTTCTTTGTATGTGGTAACAGGGAGCCAAAATGTGTACTCTGATTTAGGAATGTCACACATTTTAAGAAACCAATGTGTCTATATTTTCTGATGGACAAAAATAAGTGTAATACTGAAAGAGTGGTGTTCACTGAAAAGTTAATCCATGTAACTAACCCCAGAAACTTTACCTGGCAGATCCATGTCTATTTCTAAAAGACTTTGACCATCGTTTAATGCTTCCTTATGTGAGTTTTGGTAAATTATTAGGTGCTGCTGACACTAAAAGTGAAGAAGTTTCTTTCTCCTGTGCTATATTTTCTTCAGTCATGGTAAGAACTTATTGCTTAAAGTGTCAACATTTACCACACAATGATTAGAAAAGGTGTTTCTCACAAACCTGCACATTGTGCACATGTACCACAGAACTTAAAGTATAATAAAAAAAGAAAATGTGTTTCTCAATCTTAGTTGCATCTTTGTGACTACAAAAAATATGAAATAATATATATTCTACAGACATATTTCTAAACATTTCTTGATTATTTTTTCGTTGTCATAAAACCATAAGAACAATAGATTTTAAAAATGATCTACAACCCAGTCATCAATTGAATCAACTTGAAAACTGTTTTTGTTTCAATCGCATTCAAATTAATAAAAAATTAAATATCTATAGTTATAAATAGCTTAATAGTTTTCTAAATTTTTGGTATTTTGAACAATTCAGTTCTCAAAAGACAGAAGAATCTTTTAAAAGGAAATTCCAGTGAAATAGCAAAATTAACATTGTTTTGGGTTTATATGTGGTTATTCTTTAATAATAAAAATAAAATAAGTCTTGTTGGTTGGATCCTAGACTGGTTCCTTCATTTGATTTTTGCCTCTACTCTGGCATGATATGACATGCAGAAATATAAGGCTTTTTCATTTCAAAATAAAAATATAATTAAGCATCACTGCTCAGTAAAAAAATAGCTGTAACTCCAGCTATACCTCTAGTGGTAATAAAATAAGCAGTTAGGATACAAATGCATCCATTTTATAGCAAAGTAAAATAAGGATTCTAAAGCGATCATGCAGCAATGGTGAGCTGTATATCTCACCTAGCATTTCAGCAGGTCAATCAATCATTAATTAACTTTTGTATCCTAACTGAAGCCCTTTTCTGTTGACTGATATCTCGGGAGATTCTATTTTGAATTTCACAGAATGCCAAGTATCCAAATAGATTGTTTATCTGAATTCAGTACTTAGAGGCTTCTGTCTGAGATGCAGAATGCATTTTTAACATCATAGTTAGTAAGAGTATGTTGTCCCATTTTGAAAATATTTGTTGCCTAGGCAGTCAAGCATTGTCAATCAAAGGTAACTTAGAACATTAATTATTTTAGTATATGCTTTTTCTAAATTTGTCCAAGCTTTTTCATTTCTTTCTCATGTACCACCAAATGCTAAGGCAGAGATTTAAGTAACGTATATAACATACCTACCCAAGCCTCTAGAATCTCAAGTTATTCTATAAATCGTTTAGCAATCAGAGTCTCCATGAAATTGTCTTAGTTTCTTTCCTTTTTTGAATTACTCTTGTTCTCAGTTCTCATAGGTTTAAAATTATTTTCTAACTAACGCACATTAAGAAATGATAGAGAGACCAGTGATTAAGAACATAAAATTTGGAGATATATCTGTGCAGAAATTCTAGTTCTTCTGCTGCCTGGATAGAAAACCTCAGGCCATTGGGGCAGATGCTATTAATCTCTATGAATATGTAGTTCTCTTCTTTTCTAAGCAATAGGAGAAGATTGTGATTCTTATCCCCTTGAAGGTAAGAATGAACTTGAACATAGCTTTGACTAATGAAACGTGAGTAGATATGATGTGTATTACATTTTAGTGGGAACTTTCAAGAGGCAGAAGTTCATTCTTTAGGAGCCCACATGCTTATAAAGCTCCAGGCTTTGGAATCTCCCTTAGCCTGAATAATTGGATTGCCACAGTGAGGACAACTGCCCTGTAGAATCACCAGAACCTGGAGCTTTTCTTAAATAAGCAAGGTAATAAACATTTATTTTACTAAGACACTTGGATTTTAGGGTTATTTGTTATCACAGCAGAGCCTTCTCTGACCTGAAAGATACTGTAGGTTACTTAAACTTTCTAGTCTTCATTTTCT
>NW_026659962.1:0-3294 GCF_009828535.3 Hylobates moloch | reverse complement strand
TCCTTTATTTATGAAGCTTAGTTTGGCTGGATATGAAATTCTGGGTTGAAAATTCTTTTTTTTAATAATGTTGAATATTGGCCCCCACTTTCTTCTGGCTTGTAGGGTTTCTGCCAAGAGATCTGCTGTTAGTCTGATGGGCTTCCTTTTGTGGGCAACTTAACCTTTCTCTCTGGCTGCCCTTAACATTTTTTCCTTCCTTTCAACCTTGGTGGGTCTGACAATTATGTGTCTTGGGGTTGTTCTTCTCGAGGAGTATCTTTGTGGTGTTCTCTGTATTTCCTGAATTTGAATATTGGTCTGCCTTGCCAGGTTGGGGAAGTTTTCTTGGATAATATCCTGAAGACTGTTTTCCAACTTGGGTCCATTCTCCCCATCACTTTCAGGTACACCAATCAAACGTAGATTTTGTCTTTTCACATAGTCGCATATTGCTTGGAAGCTTTGTTTGTTTCTTTTTTTCTTCAACCCTATCTTCTCGCTTTATTTCATTAATTTGATCTTCAGTCACTGATACCCTTTCTTCTAGTTGATCAAATCGGCTATTGACGCTTGTTCGTAAGTTGCGTAGTTCTCATGCCATGGTTTTCATCTCCATGACGTTATTTAAGGTCTTCTCTACACTGTTTGTTCTAGTTAGCCATTCATCTAACATTTTTTCAAGGTTTTTAGCTTCCTTGTGATGTGTTAGAACATGCTCCTTTAGCTTGGAAAAGTTTGTTATTACCGACCTTCTGAAGCCTACTTCTGTCAACTTATCAAAGTCGTTCTCTGTACAGCTTTATTCCATTGCTGGCAAGGAGCTGCGATCCTTTGGAGGAGAAGAGGCACTCTGATTTTTAGAATTTTCAGCTTTTCTGCTCTGGTTTCTCCCCATCTTTGTGGTTTTATCTACCTTTGGTCTTTGATGTTGGTTACCTGCAGATGGGGTTTTGGTGTAGATGTCCTTTTTGTTGATGTTGATGCTATTCCTTTCTGTTGGTTAGTTTTCCTTCTAACAGGTCCCTTAGCTGAAGGTCTGCTGGAGTTTCCTGGAGGTCCACTCCAGACTCTTTTTGCCTGGGTATCACCAGCAGAGGCTGCAGAACAGCAAATATTGCAGAACAGCAAATATTGCTGCCTGATCCTTCCTGTGGAACCCTCGTCCCAGTGGGGTGCCCGCTTACATGAGGTGTCTGTTGGCCCCTACTGGGTGGTGTCTCCCAGTTTGGCTACACGGGTTCAGGGTCCCAATTGAGGAGGCAGTCCGTCCATTCTCAGAGCTCAAACGCTGTGTTATGAGAACCACTGCGCTCTTCAGAGCCGTCAGACAGGGATGTTTAAATCTGCAGAAGTTGTCTGCTGCCTTTTGTTCAGCTAAGGCCTGTCTACCAAGGTGGAGTCTAGAGGCTGTAGTGTGTGCTGAGCTGCAGTGGGCTCCGCCCAGTTCGAGCTTCCTGGCAGCTTTGTTTACCTACTGAAGCCTCAGCAATGACGGACGCCCCTCCCCCAGCCAGGCTGCCACCTCGCAGTTCAATCTCAGACTGCTGCGCTAGCAGTGAGCAAGTCTGCGTGGGTGTGGGACCCACCAAGCCAGGCACAGGAGAGAATCTCCTTGTCTGCTGGTTGCTAAGACCTTGAGCAAAGTGCAGTTTTTGGGTGGGAGTGTCAGGTTTTTCCAGGTATAGTATGTCACGGCTTCCCTTGGCTATGAAAGGGAAATCCCTGACCCCTTTTACTTCCCAGTTGAGGCGATGCCCCACCCTGCTTCAGCTTGCCTTCTGTGAGCTGCACCCACTGTCCAGCCAGTCCCAATGAGATGAACCAGGTACCTCAGTTGGAAATGCAGATATCACCTGTCTTCTGCGTCAGTCACTCTGGGAGCTGCAGACCAAAGCTGTTCCTATTTGGCTGTCTTGGAAGGGATCTAGGCCTTAAGGCTGAGAAGTCCGAGGTCAAGGGTTCACATCTGATGACAGCCTTTTTGCTGGTGAGGACTTTACACTCCCAGGGCAGTGCAGAGCCTCATATGCCATGGGGGCTCCACCCAGGTAATGTTTGTATTTTTTGTAGAGGCAGGTTCTTGCCATGTTGCCCAGGCTGGTCTCGAACTCTTGGGCTCAAGTGATCTGCCTGCCTTGGCTTCCCAAAGTGCTGGGATTACAAGGGTGAGCTACCGTTCCTGGCCTATATTCGTTTATATCCTTTTATAATTCTGATCTACTTGTGTTTTAGACCAGTGCTACTCAACCTGTGATCTTCAGATCAGTGCTGGTCTGCAAACTGATTTTACTGGTCTGTGAAGAAGTAAAGACAAATTCAGAGAAAGCATTTAGAAACTTTTATATCTAATTGACATTACCTAATAAGCATATAATTTTTAAAAAAATTAATTTTCATTGCATTTTACAAAAGTTTTTCTCTCCAATGGATTGGCAATTTAAAAATGGTCTCCTGTATCACAGGTAGATTTAGAAGTATTTTGTTTAGACCTCTTTTATTCTATTCTTTGTATCTCTTAACTGCTCTTATATAGATTTTTTCTGTGTCTTTGAACTGCATTTTAGATGGATTTTTAAGAATTAATTCACTAATTCTTTCTCTATTCAACTCTTGCACTTTTACACTGAATTAAAAATTTTAGGCTAGGTGTGGTGACTCATACCTGTAATCCCAGCACTTTGGGAGGCTGAGGTGGGCGGATCACCTGAGATTAGGAGTTTGGGAGCATCCTGGCCAACATGGCGAAATCCCGTCTCTACTAAAAATACAAAAATTAGCTGGGCATGGTGGCAGACGCTTGTAAACCCAGCTTTTGGGAGGCTGAGGCCGGAGGTCATTTGAACCTGAGAGGTGGAGGCTGCAGTGAGCCGAGATTGCTCCACTACACTTCAGCCTGCATGACAGAACGAGGCCTCATCTCAAAAAAAAGAAAAAAAAATTACTTAATGTTTTTTATTTCTTGAAGTTTTATGTTTTATATAGATATTATTGCTTGAAACATTCTTACTGTATGCTCTTTCCAACAGTGGAATAGTCTGTATGCTAATTTTGCCATGTCTTTTTTGTGATGGCTCTCTTTTGTTGTGTGTGGAATCCTTGGATTTTTTTTTTGTTTCTACCTGAGTAGTGTATCTTGGAAAGGTGTTGGATTGAGGCTTGGGTTGAAGTCATTTTCATTTTTTTTTTTTTTTTTTGTTGAGACGGAGTATCACTCTGTTGCCAGGCTGCCTGGCTGGAGTGCAGTGGCTCGATCTTGGCTCACTGCAGCCTCTGCCTCACGGATTCAAGTGATTCTCCTGCCTCAGGCTCCCG
>NW_026659961.1:0-3294 GCF_009828535.3 Hylobates moloch | reverse complement strand
TTTTTTTTTTTTTTTGTAGAGATGAGGTCTTGCTATTGCTGCTCAAGCTGGTCACGAAGCCATTTCTAAACATTTTCTATTCTCATCAACTGAACAAGAATCTGGACCTAACATTTCTCCCTGCCCAACCCAACCATAATGTATCACCTACCTAAAAGCCATTCTTTTTATTTTTCTAATTTGGTCTTGAGGTCTCTCTCCTGAGAGTGGCCGTAAATTCTAACCCCATCCTGTTGGGGCTCCAGGGAATGTGGTTGTGGGTGTTTACAACATGCCTTCCAGAGAATTCTTTGTCCTGGTGGGCGGCTTAGTGCCTGTGTCTGACCCATGACCAGGTGTCCCTCTCCCAGAAAACCTGTTCATTCTGGCAGACGCCCTTGTGGCTCTTGTCTGACCTGAGTCCAGCTTATTCCTACGAAGATAGCCACTCTCTAGGAGAGCTCTGACCGGGAGAGAAGTTAGGTTTGGATGTGTGGGGCAGGTGAGACACAGAGGAGGCCACTCAACAGAACACATGAAGTCATGGAGGCAGCGCATTCATTTCAGGTCCAGACGGAAGAGGGCAGCACGCCTCACAGGGCCAAGGGGATGCAGAGAGCTGTCCACGACACACATGCTCAGCCAGCGAGTAGGGACAGAGAAGGGTACGGGGGACGGACCTGTGGGGTGAAGCCTTTTTGGGGGTCTAGGGCATTACCCAAGCAGCTTTCCCATGGAGAGTTCTAATTGGTGGGTTTAGAGCAAGCAGGCGCAAGTTCCATGGAGTCACCCCGTCACTGGGAGGTGGTCACTGCGGCATATCTGTGCAGTCCATGCGGGGTGTGGGGATCAGAAGGGCGAGTCAAGTGGGTTGTGTCTAGCTGTCCTTTGGGGGAGGTGGTCACCAGCAGGTGATTGTATAAGCAGATCTCTGGGTCGACCACATTGAAGAACAGGTGGAGAACTGGGGACTGTGTCAAGGGTAACTAAGCCCTGCATCTTTCTTGTATGAGAAAGTCCAACTTATATTCAGACTGGATGTCATAAAATTCTAGGAATTCACTACAGCCTTGCTCTGTGGGGTGTAGAAATCCCTTCACATTGGCCCTTGGTTTGGGGGAGACTGTTCTGGAAAGTCCCCACTCTGCCCTCCTGAGGCTGGTAAAATAAACTGTTAAGCCATGCGGTTTGTTTGTTTGTTTGTTTGTTTGTTTTGCTAGCTCGGCTGTGTTAGCCATGAGGATCACAGCCAGTTTCACAACCATACCCCTTTCCAAGTTGCACTTTTCTTTCTCTTTCAGTGGCTTTGGGGCTTCTTGTTTTCCCTTCTTGACCATCTGTAATATAAGAAAGAAGTTGGGAATGGGGTTGTAATGTGTCTGGTAAATCTTATGATTCATTCATAATTGGGAAAATCAGGAAACAATCCAAATATCTCTCAACTTGTGAATGGGTCAGCACATTGTGATTCATCCATACAATGGACTTATTTATTACATAGCCATAAAAAGAAACAAAATTACTGACTAATACAATATGGATGAATTTAAAAAGCATTATGCTGAGTGAAAGAAGCCACACAAAAATACTCTATTTTGTGTGATTATGTGACTGCATATGCATAGCTCTGTACTGTATGATTATTCAAAACCCTAGAACAGGCAAATCTAGTCTCTAGGGGCAGAAAGAAGGTCATTGGTTACCT
Source organism: Hylobates moloch (assembly GCF_009828535.3). Lineage (NCBI taxonomy): Eukaryota > Metazoa > Chordata > Mammalia > Primates > Hylobatidae > Hylobates > Hylobates moloch. Next base: position 1,610 of record NW_026659961.1, on the reverse strand, counting down.
GTGATGGGAGACAGTATATAGACTGAGAAGGGGCATGAGGGAGCCTTCTGGGGGAGTATTCTATATGCGGATTTGAATGAGTTGTCAAAAACCAGGCATTACACTTATAATGTTTGAGCACACTGTATACTTTACTGTGAATTTTATCCCCCAATAAAAGAAAAGTTAAAATAAAAAACGTACAGATATACCATGGAATACTATGCAGCCATATAAAGGAACGAGATCATGTCTTTTGCAGGGACATGGATGGAGCTGGAAGCCATTATCCTCAGCAAACTAATGCAGGAACAGAATACCAAACACTGCATGTTCTCACTTATAAGTGCGAGCTGAACAATACACATGGACATGGGGAGGAGAACAACACACACTGGGGCCTGTTGGGGGTGGGGGTGGGGGGAGGGACAGCATCAGGATAAATAGCTAATGCATGTGGGGCTTACTACCTAGATGGTGATGGGTTGACAGGTGCAGCAAACCACCATGGCACATGTTTACCTATGTAAAAAACCTGCATATGCTGCACATGTATCCCAGAACTTAAAATAAAATTAAATTAAAAAAAGAAAATATTGGACTCCAGTTAAGACAGGCTGAATCAGAAACTCTAGGGTTTGAACTCAGCAATGTGTGTTTTACCAAATCCATCGGGTTATTCTGATACACACTAAAGTTTGAGAATCGTGGCACTAAAAAACAAAAAACAAGAAACGTGGAACACAGGATTTACCTCAGAAAAATACCAGCCCATGCCTTTGCAAAGAAACATAGATGTGTTTTTTCCCAAACTTATCAATGTTTTCACAGATTCTTTCTACTTTTCTAACCTTAGCACCTGCAGGGATCCTCCCTTGTGGCCCTCTCCCTGCTTGAAGTCCCACCCGAAAGGCTTGGGGACATAGCAGCAGCTGCCTTGGTACAGAGGACTGATAAATTTTGTTTGATGCTCTCTCCATACTACAATGCCTGGATCGAGGTTAGTGCCATAAATACGTGCCAAATGTATGAAGGTAGGTCTCCCTCAGCTTCCAAGAAGTCATTTCATCTCCTGGACTTTTTTTGAGGTGCATGGCTCTTTATGACTTATTTGGTTTATGTGCAAGAAAAATCCTTTCTCAGGGAGGGAGGGCTGCAATAGGGTGGAGCAGTAGGGGCTGTTTGTTGCTCTGCTCCCTTAATTTCCATCTTTATCTGGTTCCTAGTGGACCTTTGCCAAGAGTCGGTGTCCTTGTGCATTTCACATAGACAAGCATACAAGTAACTATCTTGCTGGTACAAACTGATCTGAAACACACATTCCCACAGTATTTCTGATTGTTTCTTTTATTGGAGTATAATTTATATGCAACGAAATGCTTCCATCTCGGGTATATAGCACGTTGAGTTTTTACAAATGTATAGACCCATGTAAATAACCTTCATCTCTACCAAGATACTTCTATTACCTCAGAAAGTTCCATCATAGTCTCTTCCCAGTCAGTCCTCTTCACCAGTCCTAAAACTTCATGTAAATGGAATCCATACAATATGTATTATTTTCTTTCTGGTTTCTTTTATTCAATACAAACACACACACACACATACACACACACACACGCACACCACAC
>NW_026659960.1:0-3295 GCF_009828535.3 Hylobates moloch | reverse complement strand
ATATACAAGCTAATGAAGTAACACATGAATGCATCTCGGACCACTTAACCTAAAACAACCATTTTTTTTCTTTCATTCTGTCAAATATTTTTTCTCTGATATCCTATACTTTTGTTACTATTCATGGATTTTATCTTTCTATTTATAGTTATTTTCTTACTGATATGCAAGAATTTTCTATGTATTATTCAGTTCATCACATATCTTGCAAAATGTTGTTTGGTTTGCATAATATCTTTTTATTTTATTGTGAATGACATTATAGAACTTAACAGATGAAATAAAATCTGTTGGCCGGCTGCAGTGGCTCGTGCCTGTAATCCCAGCACTTTGGGAGGCAGAGGCAGGCAGATGACGAGGTCAGATCAAGACCGTCCTAGGCCAACATGGTGAAATCCTGTCTCTATTAAAAATACAAAAATTAGGCTGGGCGCGGTGGCTCACGCTTGTAATCCCAGCACTTTGGGAGGCCGAGGCGGGTGGATCACGAGGTCAGGAGATCGAGACCACGGTGAAACCCCGTCTCTACTAAAAATACAAAAAAATTAGCCAGGCGTGGTGGCGGGCGCCTGTAGTCCCAGCTACTCGGAGAGGCTGAGGCAGGAGAATGGCGTGAATCCGGGAGGCGGAGCTCGCAGTGAGCCGAGATTGCACCACCGCACTCCAGCCTGGGCGACAGAGCGAGACTCCGTCTCTCTACAAAAAAAAAAAAAAAAAATTAGATGGGCGTGGCGGTGCATGCCTGTAGTCTCAGCTACTTGGGAGGCTGAGGAAGGAGAATTGTTTGAACCTGGGAGGCAGAGGCTGCAGTGAGCCGAGATTGCGCCACTACACTCCAGCTTGGGCTACAGAGGGAGCCTCTGAAAAAAAAAAATAGTAATAATAATCTGGCTAGGCGTGGTGGCTCACGCCTGTAATCCCAGCAATTTTGGAGGCCGACGTGGGCGGATCACGAGGTCAGGAGATTGAGACCACCCTGGGTAACACTGTGAAATCCCATCTCTACTAAAAAAATACAAAAAATTAGCTGGTGGGCACCTGTAGTTCCAGCCAGTCTGGAGACTGAGGCAGAAGAATTGGGTGAACGCGGGAAGCGGAGCTTACAGTGAGCATAGATCGCACCTCTGCACTCCAGCCTGGGCGACAGAGCGAAGACTTCGTCTCAAAAAAAAAAAAAAAAAGCATTTATATGTCCATTCTTCCACTTATGCAGCCCTACTTAATTATTGTCATTACAAAATGATGCTTATCCTTCTGCTAAATTTCTCTGAATATTTCTAATATTTATAGGTACAGATAAAATTGAATTATTTTTAATCAAAGTCCAAAAATACATCATTAAATTTATATTTTTTTGAAAGAAAAAACAAAAAATTTTTTAATTTATCCAATGCTCCTTTTAAATCCCTAATGGAAAAGTACATTTTATTCATTCATTATATATAATGAATTCATTTTATTGAATGATTAATAAAATGATTTTATTAATGAATGAATAAAATGTATATATGATTGAATAAAATTTAGATATAAATATATTTATATTTATTTTTAATGAATTTTTGGCTAATGTTTTGCTAATTTTATTTTTATTAGTATATATTTTTTTGAGACGGACTCTTTCTCTGTGCCCAGGCTGGAGTGCAGTGGTGCGATCTCGGCTCACTGCAACCTCCGTCTCCTGGGTTCTAGCGATTCTTCTGCCTCAGTTTCCCGAGTAGCTGGGACTACGGGCATTCACCACCATGCCCAGCTAATTTTTGTATTTTTAGTAGTGATGGGGTTTCACTTTATTGGCCAGGCTGGTCTTGAAGTCCTGACCTTGTGATCCACCCATTTCAGCCTCCCAAAGTGCTGAGATTACAGGTGTGAGCCACCGTGCTCGGCCACTGATTTTTTTTTTTTTTGAGACAGAGTCTCCCCCTGTTGCCCAGGCTGTGGTGATGTCATTGCAACCCCCACCTCCCACGCTCAAGTGATTCTCATGCCTCAGCCTTCCGAGTAGTTGGGATTACAGGCGTGTGCCACCACAGCCAGCTCATTATTTTTATTTTGAAGTAGAGACAGGATTTCTCTATGTTGGCCAGGCTGGTCTTGAATTCCTGGCCTCAATCGATCTGCCCACCTCAGCCTCCCAAAGTGCTGGGATTACCGGCATGAACCACCATGCCCAACCAAGAGTTAATGCTATTTTTAAAATAAATCCAAAGAGCAAAAATTATCTGACATCAATTGACAAAAGAAAACAGCAGTCTACTATTAAACATAATAAAATTTAAGGCAAAATTATTTTATTTGGGATTTTGGATTTCTTTGTGTTTTCTCATCTTACTTAAACCTGCTTCCTTTCCATGCCTGCATTTCTCACCATCACTTTTCCCACTACAAGCTTACTGCTCCAGTTTTTTAAAAAGTCATGGCTCTTCTGTCTTTGTCAGTGTAAAAAGGGGAAATTTTCTAATTCTCATATTTCTTGTATTAGATTCTTTTCATAAGTACATTCTTTTTGAATCCTAAATATTTCGTTGTTAGACGATTGCTCAAAATCAGTTTGCTCATTCATGACTATAGAAAGGTGTAGATTTAAGCCCTGGTTTTTGCAACAGAAAAGCCAGATGGCCCACAGCTTGTCCCAGTTTCTACTTGAACACAATAAGCTTTCTTTTTCTCTTAACTTTATCCAGGAAGAACCATTTTATATACAGGTTTCTGATCTAGTCTCCAGGGTTTCCAAGGCATTAATCAAGCATGGCTCTACTGGACAAATGTAGGGCCTTCTGTGTCTTTAATACTGGACTTTCTATGCCAGACAGTATCTTTGTTCTCGTTCTTCTTTGCACTGTTCATATCTCACTGGTTTAGATATAATTGCCTGCTGCCGGGTGATGACTTCCCTCTGTGAATCTTCCTCAGTTTCATTATTGATGGTATACCATGTACATGAGACAAAGATTTCTTTACTCTTCTTGAGGTCTCTCTATGCTGTTCGGTTCAGATAATATGGAGTTGCCCCTTGTAAACTCATTTACAGTGAAGTCAGTTGTAGCACTGATCTGGTTTGGCTGTGTCCCCCCCCGCCCCCAATCGCATCTTGAATTGTAGTTACCATAATCCCCATGTGTCATGGGAGGGACCCAGTGGTAGGTAACTGAATCATGGGGGCGGTTACCCCCATGCTGCTGCTCTCGTGATAGTGAGTTCTCGTGAGATCTGACGGTTTTGTATGGGTCTTTTCCCTCTTTGCTCTGTATTTCCCCTTTCTGCCATCATGTGAGGAAGGATGTTGTTTGCTTCC
>NW_026659959.1:0-3295 GCF_009828535.3 Hylobates moloch | reverse complement strand
TTATTCAATAAATATATTCAATTTTTTTAAAAAGAGGGAAGAATGACATGTGGAGAACAAAAGAGGGAAGAATTACATGTGGAGAACAAAAGAGGAAAGAATTTAAAGATAGGTGGAGGGGAGTGAAACACAAGAGAGAGAGGGAGTGAACAAAAGGAAGGTGCAGTCTTCATTGTAAAAATTGATGTAGCTGTATATTTGTGATTTATGCATTGTACTATATATGTGTTATACATTAATACAAATTTACTTTAAAAACGCTACAAGAAATTTAAGGATGATAAGAAGTGAAAACAAATTCACTGGATTATCAATTGAAAGGCACTAGTGGCCCTAGTGAGACACATTTAGGGTCCTGGTAGCCGTAAAATCCTAAATGCCTTAGGATAAAACAGAAGTGAAGAGGGAGCAACAAAAAAAATCTTCACTCAGCTAAGGAGGCATAAAATACATTAAAGAAGAACATGCTTTAAGCTCATGGGGAAAGGTTGTTTTGTAAACATCCAAGATTATATTTCATTTATATGTTTATTTTTGCATTAAGTGAATGCCTTCCTCTTTATATAATCACTTTCTTTAAGAAGTTGAGGTGCGTGGTTTTTTTGTTTGTTTGTTTTTTTAATCACTCACCTTGTGTGCAGCTCAGGAGTCATCTATTGTTCTTAGAATGTTCACAAATATCCCGTTAATGTGTTCCATTATTTCAAAAACTATTCATGTCTGATTTGTAAGAGAGTAATTTACAAGTTCACTGTTTATTCTTATTTTAAAAGTTAATATGAGACTCTATGGTTCTTCTAGCTGCTTTTGCCTCTATTAGATCAATTTGGATTTCAAAATGGTGATAGGTGGTAAATCGGTTTTGTTGCTTTAGGTATACTCAGGTTGTTAAGATTTTAAATGCTCCTTCTTGCCAACAAATCTTTTTGTGCTGATATATTTTCTTTGATTTTTATCTTGAAACAACATTGATTTAAGATTTATGATACTAGTTCTCAAAGTTAGTTGATTTTGAAACACCCAATTTCATCACTATATTGTCCTCAAACACTATTATCTGTGTTTAATAAATGTTTTTATCTTTATTATATTTTTTCCCTCATTTTCCAGAATATACCTCATTTTTGGTTCGGGAAAGAGTGGGAGTCTTGGGCGGGAGGCTTTCAGTTGTACAAATATATACACAAAGGTGAAAGGAGAAGAGAAGGATTATTTGGAAATTTTAATCTGTGTGTGTAGAAAATCCAAATTCTCAAACTTTCTGTCTGTTGCTTTCTTTTTTTTCTGTTTTTCCTTTTTTTTTTTTCAAAATAAATGTATCTTACCAGACTATTGCTGAAACTATCTACTAAGAATTCAGCAACTATAACTTTGCCAGGAAAAAAAATTGAGGCTGTGTAAAACATCATCAGGATTTCAGGAAAATGAATAGATTTTTAAAAGAGAAAAGCAAATTTATCAGCAAATGTATCTATAGTTACTATATATCTTGTTCTATTCAGGGTTCCATAACAAAATACTGTAAACTGAGTGGCTTCTAAACAACGGAAATGTATTTCTGAACAGTTCTGGAGGCTTGGAAGTCTAAGATCAAGGTGCAGGCAGATTTGGTGTCTGGTTAGGGGCCACATTCTGGTTCATAGCTGCGTACTCCAATGGTGTAAAGAGATGTGGCAGCTCCTGGGGCCTTGTTTACAGCAGTGCCAACTGCATTCATGAAGGATCTGCCCTCATGACCTAATGACCTCATAAAGGCCTCATCTCCTAATATCATGACATTTGTGATTAGATTTCAACATAAGCATTTAGTGGGGAATACATACTAATATATTCAGACCACAGCACTGTCTTAGTGATATATGACCAGTAATTAAACCACAGAGCTCTCGATGCTTGAAAAAATCCACTAGAGGGGAATAAACATGTTTTCATAAATGGGGCTGAGAGCTAGAAATGCATTACGGCCATCCCCATGAGCAAGAAGGAGATCCTAAAAATTCAACTAGGGGACACATCAAGCTGCCAGCAGTGACAGTCCATCCAGGCCTGGGAGAATAGTGCCTAGGGCTTTGTTTCTAATTATTTTCTCCCACGATGCACAGGAAAGATGCCACGCACATGCCCAATATACTCCCATGAGAGTGAACAGATTCGATAAAACCAAACAGATTTTGCATGGAAGAAAAACATCACAATTTTGTAATCATTGTAATTAGGGATGGTCCATCAGTAGCAATCACTCATGAAAAAAATAAAAAAGTACTCTTAAAGCTATAACAGATCACACATGCCAAGAGGTAGAATGAGAACTGGACCAAAAGCAAAGTGCAGAGTGCTAGGCACTTCATACGGAAGAGTTTCCTCCTCTCTATAAATTCAAACATTTTGGTATGAGATAGGACTAATTCTGATCTTGAAGAACATAAAAGATTTTCATGTGGGAAAGGCAGAGAAAAGATTATTTCTGGCACAGTAAACTTTCCTACACAAAGAGAGAGCAAATTCTTACCAGCTGAAAGCCAGTGTGACTATCCCCTAGGCTAGATAAAAAGGGATGCAAATAATGATTATGAAAAAATAACCCAAAACCAAATTGTGAAGGCTTATTGTATTTGTTACTCATTTTGCTATTATCTAACAACAACATTTTACCCTTCCTTAAGGTTAGTTGAAGATATCTTAAAGGAGAAAATAATTTATTATATTTGTCATATAAAATGGCTGTTCTTTATATTGATGCTTTAATCTAGTGCTTTCCATTCTTTAGTAACAGTATGTGATTTCATTTTATATACAGATTATGAAAGAAAATCTCTACTTAGCTAAAATTTTGCACATATACACGTATAAATATATAGTATATACTATAATACATAATTATATACAATGACTTTGTAAAATGTAAGTCTATCATCTAAATAGAGTAATCTGGATTAAAAAAACATAATCAGTCATCTTCAGCTTTTGGGTGCCACTGGATTGATTCTGACATTGCTATGAGGATTTAGTTAATTTGTTTTTGGTAAAGCTAGGTGTATGTTTTTCCTAGATTTTCTACTGCTTTGGAAGTTCCAGGCAACTAGGTCACCAGGGTGTTTTATTCTTTTGGAATCCTTGTAACACGGCATCTTACAATTGGTATATACAAGAACAATGAGAGTCTATTGACATATTCGTGTACTTATGAGAAATACTGGAGGAAATAATCACAATGCACACTACGCTGTTTACCTGTTTTAATCAGGATAACTCTGTGTGTGTGTGTATGTGTGTGTGTGTGTGTGTGTGTGTGTGT
>NW_026659958.1:0-3296 GCF_009828535.3 Hylobates moloch | reverse complement strand
AGAGTTGAACCTTACGGTTGATTGATAAGTTCTGAAACACTCTTTCTATAGAAACTGCCAGCGGACATTCGGAGCACTAAGGGGCCTATAGAGGAAAAAGGAATATCTTCAATTAAAACTACACAGAATTATTCTGTGAAACTACTTTCTGGTCTGTGCATTCAACTAGCACAGTTGAACTTTACTTTTGATTGAGGAGTTTTGAAAAACTCTTTTTGTAGAAACTGCAGTGGGACAATCTGAGCGCTAAGGGGCCTATGGTGGAAAAAGGAATATCTTGAAATAAAAACTACACAGAATAATTCTGCCAACCTTCTTTCTGTTCTGTGCATTCAACTGAGAGATTTGAACCTTAGTTTTTATTGAGAAGCTCTGAATCTCTCTTTCTGTAGATATTGCAAGCGGATATTCCGAGCGCCAAGGGGCCTATTGTGGAAAAAGGAATATCTTCACATAAGAACTACACAGAAGCATTCTGCGAAACTTCTTTCTGATCTGTGCATTCAACTAGCAGAGCTGAACGATACATCTGATTGAGGAGTTTTGAATCACTCTGTCTGTAGTAACTGCAAGGGGACATTCAGAGCGCTAAGGGGCCTATAGTGGAAAAAGGAATATCTTCAAATTAAAACTACACAGAAGCATTCTGTGAAACTACTTTCTGGTCTGTGTATTCAAGTAGCAGAGTTGAACTTTACTTTTGATTTAGTAGTTTTGAAACCCTCTTTCTGTGGAAACTGCAAGTGGACAATCGGAGCGCTACGGGGCCTATAGTGGAAAAATGAATATCTTCAAGAAAAAACTACACAGATTCACTCTGCCAAACTGCGTTCTGTTCCCTGCGTTCAACAGAGTTGAACCTTACTGTTGATTGTTAAGTTCTGAAACATTCTTTCTGTAGAAACTGCAAGCGGACATTCCGAGCTTTAAGGGGCATATAGTGGAAAAAAAAATGTCTTCAAATAAAAACTGCACAGAATGATTCTGCCAAACTTCCTTCTGTTCTGTGCATTCAACTAAAAGGTTTGAGCCTCACTGTTGATTTAGAAGTTCTGAAACTCTCTTTCTGTAGAAACTGCAGGCGGACATAAGAGCGCTAAGAGGCCTATAGTGGAGAAAGGAATATCTTCAAATAAAAACTACAGAGAAGCATTCTGTGAAACTTCTTTCTGATCTGTGCATTCAACTAGCAGAGTTGACCTTACGTTTGATTGAGGAGTTTTGAAACACTCTTTCTGTAAAAACTGCAAGTGGACATTCCGAGCACTAAGGGGCTTATAGTGGAAAAAGGAATATCTTCAAATAACAACTAAACATAATCATTCTGCCAAACTTCTTTCTGTTCTGTGCATTCAACTAACAGAGTTCAAACCTACTGTTAAATGAGAAGTTCTGAAACACTCTTTCTGTAGAAACTGCAAGAGGACACTCGGAGCGCTATGGGGTCTATAGTGGAAAAAGAACATCTTCAAATAAAAACTACACAGAAACATTCTGCGAAACTACTTTCTGATCTTTGCATTCAACTAGCATATTTGAACCTTACTATTGATTGAGAAGTTGTGAAACTCTCTTTCTGTAGAAACTGCATGCGGACATTGGGAGCGCTAAGGGGATTATAGTGGAAAGTGGTATACCTTCAAATAAAAACTGCACAGCAGCATTCTGCCAAACTTCTTTCTGTCCCGTGCACTCAACTAACAGAGTTGAAACTTACTTTTGATTGAGAATGTCTGTAACTGTCTTTCTCTAGAAACTGCAAACGGACATTCGGAGCACTAAGGGGCCAATAGTGGAAAAAGGGATATCTTCAAATTAAAACTACAGAGAAACATTCTGTGAAACTTCTTTCTGATCTGTGCATTCATCTAGCAGAGGTGAACCTTACTTTTGATTGAGGAGTTTTGAAACACTCTTTCTGTAGAAACTGCAAGCGGAGATTCTGTTCGCTAAGGGGCCTATAGTGGAAAAAGGACTACATTCAAATAAAGACTGCACAGTAGCATTCTGTGAAACTTCTTTCTAATCTGTGCATTCAGCTAGCAGAGTTGAACCTTACTTTTCATTGAGGAGTTTTGAGGAGTTTTGAAACACTCTTTCACTAGAAACTGCAAGGGGACATTCGGAGCGCTAAGGGGCCTATAGTGGAAAAAGGAATATCTTCAAATAAAAATTAAACAGAATCATTCTGCCAAACTTCTTTCTCTTCTGTGCGTTCAACTGACAGGGTTGAACCTTACTGTTGAGGGAGAAGTTCTGAAACACACTTTCTGTAGAAAATGCATGTGGATATTCCGAGCACTAAGCGGCCTATAGTGGATAAAGGTATATCTTCAAATAAAAACTACACAAAATCATTCTGCCAAACTTCTTTCTGATCTGTGCATTCCACTAGCAGAGTTGAACCGTACTATTGATTGAGGAGTTTTGAAACACCCTTTCAGTAGAAACTGCAAGGGGACATTCGGAGCGCTAAGGGGCCTATAGTGGAATAAGGAATATCTTCAAATAAAAACAACACAGAATCATTCTGCCAAACTTCTTTCTCTTCTGTGCGTTCAACTGACGGGATTGAACCCTACTGTTGATGGAGAAGTTCTGAAACACTTTTTCTGTATAAACTGAAAGTGGAAATTCCGAGCACTAAGTGGCCTATAGTGGAAAAAGGACTATCTTAAAATAAAAACTACACAGAATCATTCTGCCAAACTTCTTTCTGTTCTGTGCATTCAACTAACAGGGTTGAACCTTACTTTTGATTGAGAAGTTCTGAAACTCTCTTTCGGTACAAACTGCAGGCCGGCTTTCGGAGCGCTAAGGGGCCTATAGTGGAAAAAGGAATATCCTCAAATAAAAACTAGATAGAAGCATTCCTCGAAATTTCTTTCTGATCTGTGCATTCAACTAGCAGAGATGAAAATTACTTTTGATTGAGAAGCTCTGAAACTCTCTATCTGTAGAAACTGCAAGCTGATATTCCGAGTGCTAACTGGCCTATGGTGGAAAAGGGAATATCTTCAAATAAGAACTACACAGAAGCACTCTGCGAAACTTTTTCTCATCTGTGCATTCCACTAGCAGAGTTGAACCATACTTTTGATTGAGGAGTTTCGAAACACTCTTTCTGTAAAAACTGCAAAAGGACATTCACAGCGATAAGAGGCCTAAAGTGGAAAAAGGAATATCTTCAAGTAAAACTACACAGAATCATTCTGCCAAACTTCTTTCTCTTCTGTGCATTCAACTAAAAGAGTTGAACCTTACGGTTGATTGATAAGTTCTGAAACACTCTTTCT
>NW_026659957.1:0-3296 GCF_009828535.3 Hylobates moloch | reverse complement strand
AGAGTTGAACCTTACGGTTGATTGATAAGTTCTGAAACACTCTTTCTATAGAAACTGCCAGCGGACATTCGGAGCACTAAGGGGCCTATAGAGGAAAAAGGAATATCTTCAATTAAAACTACACAGAATTATTCTGTGAAACTACTTTCTGGTCTGTGCATTCAACTAGCACAGTTGAACTTTACTTTTGATTGAGGAGTTTTGAAAAACTCTTTTTGTAGAAACTGCAGTGGGACAATCTGAGCGCTAAGGGGCCTATGGTGGAAAAAGGAATATCTTGAAATAAAAACTACACAGAATAATTCTGCCAACCTTCTTTCTGTTCTGTGCATTCAACTGAGAGATTTGAACCTTAGTTTTTATTGAGAAGCTCTGAATCTCTCTTTCTGTAGATATTGCAAGCGGATATTCCGAGCGCCAAGGGGCCTATTGTGGAAAAAGGAATATCTTCACATAAGAACTACACAGAAGCATTCTGCGAAACTTCTTTCTGATCTGTGCATTCAACTAGCAGAGCTGAACGATACATCTGATTGAGGAGTTTTGAATCACTCTGTCTGTAGTAACTGCAAGGGGACATTCAGAGCGCTAAGGGGCCTATAGTGGAAAAAGGAATATCTTCAAATTAAAACTACACAGAAGCATTCTGTGAAACTACTTTCTGGTCTGTGTATTCAAGTAGCAGAGTTGAACTTTACTTTTGATTTAGTAGTTTTGAAACCCTCTTTCTGTGGAAACTGCAAGTGGACAATCGGAGCGCTACGGGGCCTATAGTGGAAAAATGAATATCTTCAAGAAAAAACTACACAGATTCACTCTGCCAAACTGCGTTCTGTTCCCTGCGTTCAACAGAGTTGAACCTTACTGTTGATTGTTAAGTTCTGAAACATTCTTTCTGTAGAAACTGCAAGCGGACATTCCGAGCTTTAAGGGGCATATAGTGGAAAAAAAAATGTCTTCAAATAAAAACTGCACAGAATGATTCTGCCAAACTTCCTTCTGTTCTGTGCATTCAACTAAAAGGTTTGAGCCTCACTGTTGATTTAGAAGTTCTGAAACTCTCTTTCTGTAGAAACTGCAGGCGGACATAAGAGCGCTAAGAGGCCTATAGTGGAGAAAGGAATATCTTCAAATAAAAACTACAGAGAAGCATTCTGTGAAACTTCTTTCTGATCTGTGCATTCAACTAGCAGAGTTGACCTTACGTTTGATTGAGGAGTTTTGAAACACTCTTTCTGTAAAAACTGCAAGTGGACATTCCGAGCACTAAGGGGCTTATAGTGGAAAAAGGAATATCTTCAAATAACAACTAAACATAATCATTCTGCCAAACTTCTTTCTGTTCTGTGCATTCAACTAACAGAGTTCAAACCTACTGTTAAATGAGAAGTTCTGAAACACTCTTTCTGTAGAAACTGCAAGCGGACACTCGGAGCGCTATGGGGTCTATAGTGGAAAAAGAACATCTTCAAATAAAAACTACACAGAAACATTCTGCGAAACTACTTTCTGATCTTTGCATTCAACTAGCATATTTGAACCTTACTATTGATTGAGAAGTTGTGAAACTCTCTTTCTGTAGAAACTGCATGCGGACATTGGGAGCGCTAAGGGGATTATAGTGGAAAGTGGTATACCTTCAAATAAAAACTGCACAGCAGCATTCTGCCAAACTTCTTTCTGTCCCGTGCACTCAACTAACAGAGTTGAAACTTACTTTTGATTGAGAATGTCTGTAACTGTCTTTCTCTAGAAACTGCAAACGGACATTCGGAGCACTAAGGGGCCATTAGTGGAAAAAGCGATATCTTCAAATTAAAACTACAGAGAAACATTCTGTGAAACTTCTTTCTGATCTGTGCATTCATCTAGCAGAGGTGAACCTTACTTTTGATTGAGGAGTTTTGAAACACTCTTTCTGTAGAAACTGCAAGCGGAGATTCTGTTCGCTAAGGGGCCTATAGTGGAAAAAGGACTACATTCAAATAAAGACTGCACAGTAGCATTCTGTGAAACTTCTTTCTAATCTGTGCATTCAGCTAGCAGAGTTGAACCTTACTTTTCATTGAGGAGTTTTGAGGAGTTTTGAAACACTCTTTCACTAGAAACTGCAAGGGGACATTCGGAGCGCTAAGGGGCCTATAGTGGAAAAAGGAATATCTTCAAATAAAAATTAAACAGAATCATTCTGCCAAACTTCTTTCTCTTCTGTGCGTTCAACTGACAGGGTTGAACCTTACTGTTGAGGGAGAAGTTCTGAAACACACTTTCTGTAGAAAATGCATGTGGATATTCCGAGCACTAAGCGGCCTATAGTGGATAAAGGTATATCTTCAAATAAAAACTACACAAAATCATTCTGCCAAACTTCTTTCTGATCTGTGCATTCCACTAGCAGAGTTGAACCGTACTATTGATTGAGGAGTTTTGAAACACCCTTTCAGTGGAAACTGCAAGGGGACATTCGGAGCGCTAAGGGGCCTATAATGGAATAAGGAATATCTTCAAATAAAAACAACACAGAATCATTCTGCCAAACTTCTTTCTCTTCTGTGCGTTCAACTGACGGGGTTGAACCCTACTGTTGATGGAGAAGTTCTGAAACACTTTTTCTGTATAAACTGAAAGAGGAAATTCCGAGCACTAAGTGGCCTATAGTGGAAAAAGGACTATCTTAAAATAAAAACTACACAGAATCATTCTGCCAAACTTCTTTCTGTTCTGTGCATTCAACTAACAGGGTTGAACCTTACTTTTGATTGAGAAGTTCTGAAACTCTCTTTCGGTACAAACTGCAGGCCGGCTTTCGGAGCGCTAAGGGGCCTATAGTGGAAAAAGGAATATCCTCAAATAAAAACTAGATAGAAGCATTCCTCGAAATTTCTTTCTGATCTGTGCATTCAACTAGCAGAGATGAAAATTACTTTTGATTGAGAAGCTCTGAAACTCTCTATCTGTAGAAACTGCAAGCTGATATTCCGAGTGCTAACTGGCCTATGGTGGAAAAGGGAATATCTTCAAATAAGAACTACACAGAAGCACTCTGCGAAACTTTTTCTCATCTGTGCATTCCACTAGCAGAGTTGAACCATACTTTTGATTGAGGAGTTTCGAAACACTCTTTCTGTAAAAACTGCAAAAGGACATTCACAGCGATAAGAGGCCTAAAGTGGAAAAAGGAATATCTTCAAGTAAAACTACACAGAATCATTCTGCCAAACTTCTTTCTCTTCTGTGCATTCAACTAAAAGAGTTGAACCTTACGGTTGATTGATAAGTTCTGAAACACTCTTTCT
>NW_026659956.1:0-3296 GCF_009828535.3 Hylobates moloch | reverse complement strand
GTCCACTTGCAGTTTCTACAGAAAGAGTGTTTCAGAACTGCTCAATCGAAAGTAAGTTTCAACTCTCTTAGTTGAATGCACAGAACAGAAATAAGTTTCACAGAATGCTGCTGTGTTGTTTTTATTGAAAGATATTCCTTTCCCCACCATAGACCCCTTAATGCTCAGAATGTCCACTTGCATTTTCTTCTGAAAGAGAGTATCAGAACTGCTGAATCAAAAGTAAGATGCAAATCTCTTAGTTGAATGCATACAACAGAAAGAAGTTTCACAGAATGCATCCGTGTAGTTTTTATTGGAAGATATTCCTTTTTCCATCTATAGGCACATAAGCGCTCGGAATGTCCACTTGCAGTTTCTAAAGAAAGAGTGTTTCAGAACTCCTCAATCAAAAGTCAGTATCATCACTCTTAGTTGAATGCACAGAACAGAAAGAAGTTTCGCAGAATGCTTCTGGGTTAATTTTATTGGAAGATGTTCCTTTTTCCATTATAGTCCCATTAGTGCTCTGAATGTCCTCTTGCAGTTTCTACAGAAAGAGAGTTTCAGAACTGCTCAATCAAAAGCAAGCTTAAACTCTGTTAGTTGAATGCACAGAACTGAAAGGTCTTTCGCAGAATGCTTCTCTGTAGTTTTTATTTGAAGATATTTCTTTTTCCACTATAGGCCCCTTAGCGCTCCGAATGTCCACTTGCAGTTTCTACAGAAAGAGTGTTTCAGAACTGCTCAATCAAAAGTAATCTTCAACACTGTTAGTTGAATACACAGAACAGAAAGAAGTTTCACAGAATGCTTCTGTGTTGATTTTATTGGAAGTTGTTCCTTTTTCCAATATAGGCCCCTTAGTTCTCCCAGTGTCCTCTTGCTGTTTCTACAGAAAGAGAGATTCAGAACTGCTCAATCAGAAGCAAGCTTTAACTCTGTTAGTTGAATGCACAGAACTGAAAGGAGTTTCACACAATGCTTCTCTGTAGTTTTTATTTGTAGATATTCCTTTTTTAACTATAGGCCCCTTAGCGCTCCGAATGTCCACTTGCAATTTCTACAGAAAGAGTGTTTCAGAACTGCTCAATCAAAAGGAAAATTCAACTCTGTTAGTTGAATGGACAGAACAGGAAGAAGTTTCCCAGAATGCTTCTGTGTAGTTTTTATTTGAAGATATTCCTTTTTCCACTACTGGCCATTTAGTGCTCTGAATGTCCACTTGCAGTTTCTACAGAAAGTGTGTTTCAGAACTGCTCAATCAAAAGAAAGATTCAACTCTGTTAGTTGAATGGACAGGACCGAAAGAAGTTTCACAAAATGCTTCTGTGTAGTTTTTATTTGAAGATATTTCTTTTTCCACTACAGGCCCGTTAGTGCTCTGAATATCCACTTGCAGTTTCTACAGAAAGAGGGTTTCAGAACTGCTCAATCAAAAGTAAGCTTCAACTCTGTTAGTTGAATGCACAGAACAGAAAGAAGTTTCACAGAATGCTTCTGTGTAGTTTTTATTTGAAAATATATCTTTTTCCACTACAGGCCATTTAGTGCTCTGAATATCCACTTGCAGTTTCTACAGAAAGAGGGTTTCAGAACTGCTCAATCAAAAGTAAGCTTCAACTCTGTTTAGTTGAATGCACAGAACAGAAGGAAATTTCACAGAATGCTTCTGTGTAATTTTTACTTGAAGATATTCCCTTTTCCTCTGTAGGCCAGATAGTGCTTCGAATGTCCTCTTGCAGTTTCTAGAGAAAGAGTGTTTCAGAACTCCTCAATCAAAAGTAAGGTTCCACCCCTTTCGTGGAATACAGAGAACAGAAAGAAGTTTCACAGAATGCTTCTGTGTTGTTTTTATTGGAAGATGTTCCTTTTTCCACTATAGGCCCATTAGCGCTCTTAATGTCCCCTTGCAGTTTCTACAGAAAGAGTGTTTGAGAACTGCTCAATCAAAAGTATGCTTCAACACTCTTAGCTGAATGCACAGAACAGAAAGAAGTTTCACAGAATGCTTCTGTGTAGTTTTTATTTAAAGAAGTTCCTTTTTCTACTATAGGCCCCCTAGCGCTCCGAATGTTCACATGCATTTTCTACAGAAAGAGTGTTTCAGAACTGCTCAATCAAATGTAAAGTTCAACTTTACATTTCAGTGAATGGTTCTGTGTAGTTTTTTTTTGAAGATATTCCTTTTTCCACACAGGTCTTTAGTGCTCTGAATGTCCACTTCCAGGTTCTACAGAAAGAGGGTTTCAGAACTGCTCAATCAAAAGCAAGCTTCAACTGTGTTAGGTGAATGCACAGAATAGAAAGAAGTTTCACAGAATGCTTCTGTGTTGTTTTTATTGGAAAATGTCCTTTTTCCACTATAGGCCCCGTAGTGCTCCGAAAGTACACTTGCATTTGCGACTGAAAGTGTGTTTCAGAACTGCTCAATCAAAAGTAAGTTTTAAATCTGTTAGTTGAAATCACAGAAGAGAGAGAAGTTTCACAGAATGCTTCCGTGTACTTTTTATTTGAAGATGTCCCTTTTTCCACTATAGGCCCCTTAGCGCTCAGAATTTCCACTTGCAGTTTCTACAGAAAATGTGTTTCGGAACTCGTCAATCAAAAGTAATGATCAACACTTTTAGTTGAATGGACAGAAGAGAAAGAAGTTTCACAGAATGCTTCTGTGTTGTTTTTATTGAAGGATGTTCCTTTTTCCACCATTGGACCCTTAGTGCTCAGATTGTCCACTTGAAGTTTCTACAGAAAGAGAGTTTCAGAACTGCTCAATCAAAAAAAAGATTCAAGTCTCTTAGTTGAATGCACAGAAGAGAAAGAAGTCTCACAGTATGCTTCTCTGTTGTACCTATTTGAAGATATTCCTTTTTCCACTATAGACCCCTTAGCGCTACGAATGTCCACTTGCAGTTTCTACAGAAAGAGTGTTTCAGAACTGCTCAATCAAAAGGAAGATTCAACTTTGTTAGTTGAATGGACAGAACAGAAAGAAGTTTCACAGAATGCTTCTGTGTAGTTTTTATTTGAAGGTACTCCTTTTTCCACACAGGCCCTTTAGTGCTCTGAATGTCCACTTCCAGTTTCTACAGAAGGAGGGTTTCAGAATTGCTAAATCAAAACAAGCTTCAACTGTGTTGGCAGAATGCACAGAACAGAAAGAAGTTTTCACAGAATGCTTCTGTGTTGTTTTTATTGGAAAATGTCCTTTTTCCACTATAGGCCCCGTAGTTCTCCGAATGTACACTTGCAGTTTCTACAGAATGAGAGTTGCAGAGCTGCTCTATCAAAAGTAAGTTTCAACTCTGTTAGTTGAA
>NW_026659955.1:0-3296 GCF_009828535.3 Hylobates moloch | reverse complement strand
CAAAGCCTCCAAGAAATATGGGACTATGTGAAAAGACCAAACCTATGTCTGATTGGTGTACCTGAAAGTGACGGGGAGAATGGAAACAAATTGGAAAACACTCTGCAAGATATTCTCCAGGAGAACTTCCCCAATCTAGCAAGGCAGGGCAACATTCAGATTCAGGAAATACAGAGAACGCCACAAAGATACTCCTCGAGAAGAGCAACTCCAAGACACATAATTGTCAGATTCACCAAAGTTGAAATGAAGGAAAAAATGTTAAGGGCAGCCAGAGACAAATGTCGGGTTACCCACAAAGGGAAGCCCATCACACTAACAGCTCATCTCTCAGCAGAAACTCTACAAGCCAGAAGAGAGTGGGGGCCAATATTCAACATTCTTAAAGAAAAGGATTTTCAACCCAGAATCTCATATCCAGCCAAACTAAGCTTCATAAGTGAAGGAGAAATAAAATCCTTTACAGCCAAGCAAATGCTGAGTGATTTTGTCACCACCATACCTGCCCTAAAAGAGCTCCTTAAGGGAGCACTAAACATGGAAAGGAACAACTGGTATCAGCCACTGCAGAAACATGCCAAACTGTAAACCCCATCGAGGCTAGGAAGAAACTGCATCAACTAACGAGCAAAATAACCAACTAACATCATAATGACATGATCACATTCACACATAACAATATTAACTTTAAATGTAAATGGGCTAAATGCTCCAATTAAAAGACACACACTGGCAAATTGGATAAGGAGTCAAGACCCATCAGTGTGCTGTATTCAGGAAACCCATCTCATGCGCAGAGACACACATAGACTCAAAATAAAGGGATGGAGGAAGATCTATCAAGCAAATGGAAAACAAAAAAAGGCAGGGGTTGCAATCCTAGTCTCTGATAAAATAGACTTTAAACCAACAAAGATCAAAAGAGACAAAGAAGGCCATTACATAATGGTAAAGGGATCAATTCAACAAGAAGAGCTAACTATCCTAAATACATATGCTCCCAACACAGGAGCACCCAGATTCATAAAGCAAGTCCTGAGTGAACTACAAAGAGACTTAAACTCCCACACAATAATAATGGGAAATTTTAACACCCCACTATCAATATTAGACAGATCAATGAGACAGAAAGTTAACAAGGATAGCGAGGAATTGAACTCAGCTCTGCATAAAGTGGACCTAATAGACATCTACAGAACTCTCCACCCCAAATCAACAGAATATACATTTTTTTCATCACCACACCACACCTATTCGAGAATTGATCACATAGTTGGAAGTAAAGCTCTCCCCAGCAAATGTAAAAGAATAGAAATTATTACAAACATGTCTCTCAGACCACAGTGCAATCAAACTAGAACTCAGGATTAAGAAACTCACTCAAAGCCATTCAACTACATGGAAACTGAACCACCTGCTCCTGAATGACTATTGGGTACATAACAAAATGAAGGCAGAAATATAGATGTTCTTTGAAACCAACAAGGACAAAGACACAACATACCAGAATCTCTGGGACACATTCAAAGCAGTGTGTAGAGGGAAATTTGTAGCACTAAATGCCCACAAGAGAAAGCAGGAAAGATCCAAAATTGACACCCTAACATCGCAATTAAAAGAACTAGAAAAGCAAGAGCAAACACATTCAAAAGCTAGCAGAAGGCAAGAAATAACTAAAATCAGAGCAGAACTGAAGGAAATAGAGACACAAAAAACCCTTCAAAAAATTAATGCATCCAGGAGCTGGTTTTTTGAAAAGATCAACAAAATTGATAGACCGCTAGCAAGACTAATAAAGAAGAAAAGAGAGAAGAATCAAATAGATGCAATAAAAAATGAAAAAGGGGATATCACCACCAATCCCACAGAAATACAATCTACCATCAGAGAATACTACAAACACCTCTATGCAAATAAACTAGAAAATCTAGAAGAAATGGATAAATTCCTCGACAAATACACCCTCCCAAGACTAAACCAAGAAGAAGTTGAATCTCTGAATAGACCAATAACAGGTTCTGAAATTGTGGCAATAATCAATAGTTTACCAACCAAAAAGAGTCCAGGACCTGATGGATTCACAGCTGAATTCTACCAGAGGTACAAGGAGGAACTGGTACCATTCCTTCTGAAACTATTCCAATCAATAGAAACAGAGGGAATCCTCCCTAATACATTTTATGAGGCCAGCATCATCCTGATATCAAAGCCTGGCAGAGACACAACCAAAAAAGAGAATTTCAGACCAATATCCTTGATGAACATTGATGCAAAAATCCTCAATAAAATACTGGCAAACTGAATCCAGCAGCACATCAAAAAGCTTATCCACCATGACCAAGTGGGCTTCACCCCTCGGATGCAAGGCTGGTTCACCATATGCAAATCAATAAATGTAATCCAGCATATAAACAGAACCAAAGACAAAAACCACATGATTATCTCAATAGATGCAGAAAAGGCCTTTGACAAAATTCAACAACCCTTCATGCTAAAAATTCTCAATAAATTATGTATTGATGGGACATATCTCAAAATCATAAGAGCTATCTATGACAAACCCACAGCCAATATCATACTGAATGGGCAAAAACTGGAAGCATTCCCTTTGAAAACTGGCACAAACAGGGATGCCCTCTCTCACCACTCCTATTCAACATAGTGCTGGAAGTTCTGGACAGGGCAATCAAGCAGGAGAAAGAAATAAAGGGTATTCAATTAGGAAAAGAGGAAGTCAAATTGTCCCTGTTTGCAGATGATATGATTGTATATCTAGAAAACCCCATTGTCTCAGCCCAAAATCTCCTTAAGCTGATAAACAACTTCAGCAAAGTCTCAGGATACAAAATCAATGTACAAAAATCCCAAGCATTCTTGTACACCAATCACAGACAAACAGAGAGCCAAATCATGAGTGAACTCCCATTCACAATTGCTTCAAAGAGAATAAAATACCTAGGAATCCAACTTACAAGGGATGTGAAGGACCTCTTCAAGGAGAACTACAAACCACTGCTCAATGAAATAAAAGAGGATACAAACAAATGGAAGAACATTCCATGTTCATGGATAGGAAGAATCAATATCGTGACAATGGTCATACTGCCCAGGGTAATTTATAGATTCAATGCCATCCCCATCAAGCTACCAATGACTTTCTTCACAGAATTGGAAAAAACTACTTTAAAGTTCATATGGAACCAAAAAAGAGCCCGCATCGCCAAGTCAATCCTAAGCCAAAAGAACAAAGCTGGAGGCATCACGCTACCTGACTTCAAACTCTACTACAAGGCTAC
>NW_026659954.1:0-3297 GCF_009828535.3 Hylobates moloch | reverse complement strand
AATGGGATGGAAAGGAATGGAATAGAGAGGAGTGGAGTGGAGTTCAGAGGAGTGGATTAGAGTGGATTCGAGTGGATTAGAGTGGATTCGAGTGGAATGTAATGTAAGGGAATGGAATGGAATGCAGTCAATTGGAATGGAGTGGGCTGGAATACAATGGAATGGAAGGGAATGGAATGGAATGGAATGGAATGGAGTGGAGTGGAGAGAGTGGTATGGAATGGAAAGGAATGGAATTGAGTTGAGTGGAGTTGAGTGAAGGGGAGTGGAGTAGAATGGATTCGAGTGGAATAGAACTGAATGGAATGGAATGGAATGGAATGAAGTGGAATGGAATGGAGTGGAATGGAATGGAATGGAATGGAATGGAATGGAATGGAATGGAATGGAATGCAAAGGAATGGAATGGAATGAAAAGGAATGGAATGGAATGGAGCAGAGTGGAGTGCAGAGTAATGGAATGGAGTAGAAAGGAAAGGAGTGGAGTGGAGTGGAGTTTAGTGGAATAGAATAGAAAGGAGTGGAGTGGAGATGAATGTGAATGAATGGAGTGGAGTGGAGTACAGTGGATTCGAGTGGAATGGAATGGAATGGAATGGAATGGAATGGAATGGACTGGAATGGAATGGAATGGAATAGAATGCAATGCAGTGGATTGGAGTGGCGTGGAATGGGATGGAATGGAATGGAAGGAAATGGAATGGAATGGAATAGAATGGAATGGAATGGGAGTGCAGTGAAGTGCAGTGTAGTCGAATGGATAAGAAAGGAAAGCAGTGAAGTACAGGGGACTGGAATGGGATGGAATGGAAAGGAATGGAGAGGAGTGGAGTGGAGTTCAGTGGAGTGGATTAGAGTGGAGTGGAGTAGAGTGGATTCGAGTGGAATGTAAGGTAATGTAATGGAATGGAATAGAATGCAGTCAATTGGAATGGAGTGGACTGGAATACAATGGAATGGAAGGGAATGGAACACAATGGAATGGAATTGAATGGAATGCAAGGGCACATAATGGATTGGAAAGGAATGGAATTGAATGGAGTGGAGTGGAGTGCAGGGTAGTGGAATGGAGTAGAAAAGAATGGAGTGGAGTGGAGAGGAGTGGGTTTGAGTGGAACGGAATGGAAAGGAGTAGACGGGAATGGAGTGGAATGGGAATATATATATAGTGGAGTGGAGTAGAGTGTATTTGAGTGGAGTGGAATGGAATGGAATGGAAGAGAATGCAATGGAATGGAATGTAGTTGACTGGAGTGGAGTGGAGTGAAATGTAATGGAATGGAATGGAATGGAATGGAAATGATTGCAATGGAACAGAACGGAATGGAATGGAATGGGACTACAGCGGAGTGCAGTGTAGTGGAATGGAGTAGCAAGGAATGGAGTGGAGTGGAGGGGACAAGAATGGAATGGAAAGGAATGGAATGCAGCGGATTTGAGTGGAGTGGAGTGGAATGGAAAGGAACGGAAAAGAAAGGAATGAAATGGAATGCAATGGAATGGAATGGAATGGAATGGAGTGGAGTGAAGTGCAGTGTAGTGGAATGGAGTAGAAAGGAATGGAGTGAAGTGGAGTGGAATGGACTGGAGTGGAATGGTGTGGACTGGTGTGCTATGGAATGGAGTGGAGAGGAGTGGAATGGAGTGCAGTGGATTTCAGAGGAATGGAATGGAATGGAATGGAATGGAGTGGATTGGAGTAGAGTGGAGTGGAATTGGAAGGAATGGAGTGGAGTGGAGTGAACTAGAGTGTATTCGAGTGGAATGGAAAGGAATGGAATGGAATGCAGTGGATTGGAGTGAAGTGCAGTGGAGTGGAATGGAAAGGAATGGAAGGGAATGGAATGGAATGGAATTCAAAGGAATGGAATGGAATGGAATGCAGTGGAGTAGAGTGAAGTGGAAAGTAGTAGAAAGGAGTGGAATGCAGTGGACTGGAATGGAATGGAATGGAACAGAATGGAATGGAATGGAGTGGTGTGGAGTGCAATGGGAAGGAATGAAATGGAGGGGAGTGGAGTGGAGTAGAGTGGCTTTGAGTTGA
The DNA here is from genome assembly GCF_009828535.3 of Hylobates moloch. Taxonomy (NCBI): domain Eukaryota; kingdom Metazoa; phylum Chordata; class Mammalia; order Primates; family Hylobatidae; genus Hylobates; species Hylobates moloch. The sequence continues at coordinate 1,253 of NW_026659954.1, read as the reverse complement.
AGGGAATGGAATGGAATGCAGTGGATTGGAGTGGAGTGGGGTGGTATGGAATGGAATGGAAGGGAATGGAATGGAATCGAATGCAATGGAACAGAAAGGAATGAAATGGAATGTAATGGAATGCAGTGGAGAGGAGTGCAGTGTAGTGGAATAAAGTAGAAAGGAAAGGAGTGGAGTGAAGTGTAGTGGAATGGAGTTGAGGGGAATGGAGTGGAATGGAATAGAATGGAATGGAATGGAGTGGAGAGAGTGGTATGGAATGGGAAGGAATGCAATTGAGCTGAATGGGGTTGAGTGAAGTGGAGTGGAGTAGAATGGATTTGAGTGGAATGGAATGGAATGGAATGGAATGGAATGGAATGGAATGCAGTGGATTGGAATGGAGTGGAGTGGAATGGAATGGAATGGACTGCAATGGAACGGAATGGAATGGAATGGAGTAGAGTGAAGTGCAGTGTAGTGGAATGGAGTAGAAAGGAATGGAGTGGAGTGGAGTGGAATGGAATGGAATGGAGTGGTGTGGAGTGGTGTGCTATGGAATGGAGTGGAGAGGAGTGGAGTGGAGTGCAGTGGATTTCAGAGGAATGGAATGTAATGGAATGGAGTGGATTGGAGTGGAGTGGAGTGGAATTGGAAGGAATGGAGTGGAGTGGAGTGTACTAGAGTGTATTCGAGTGGAATGGAAAGGACTGGAATGGAACGCAGTGGATTGGAGTGAAGTGGAGTGGAGTGGAATGGAAAGGAATGGAAGGGAATGGAATGGAATGGAATGGAATGGAATTCAAAGGAATGGAATGGAAGGTAGTGCAGTGGAGTGAAGTGTAGTGGAATGTAGTAGAAAGGAGTGGAATGGAGAGGATTGGAATGGAATGGAATGGAATGGAAAGGAATGGAATGGAGCGGGGTGGAGTGCAATGGGAAGGAATGAAACGGAGGGGAGTGGAGTGGAGTGGGGTAGAGTGGCTTGGAGTTGAATGGAATGGAATGGAATGCAGTGGATTGGAGTGGAGTGGGGTGGTATGGAAGGGAATGGAAGGGAATGGAATGGCATCAAATACAATGGAATGGAATGGAATGGAATGGAATGGAATGGAATGTCATGGAATGCAGTGGAGAGGAGTGCAGTGTAGTGGAAGGAAGTAGAAAGGAAAGGAGTGGAGTGGAATGGAGTGGAATGGAGTTGAGTGGAATGGAGTGGAATGGAGGGGAATGGAATAGAATGGAATGGAATGGAGTGGAGAGAGTGGAGTGGA
>NW_026659953.1:0-3297 GCF_009828535.3 Hylobates moloch | reverse complement strand
CTGTTTGGCAACACTGTTTTTGTAGATCTGTGAATGGATATTTATAGAGAATTGAGGCCTATTGTGAAAAAGAAAACTTCCTCAGGGTAAAACTAGAAAGAATCTTTCAGAGAAACTGCTTTGTGATGAGTGCATTCATCTCAGACATTCAAACTTTTCTTTTGGTTGAGCATTTTGGAAATACTGTTTTAGTAGAATCTGTGAAGGTATATTTGGGAGTGCAATGAGGCTTATGATGAAAAAGAAATCTTCGGAGAAAAACTAGAAAGAAGCTTTCTGAGAAACTTCTTTGTGGTATGTTCATTCCTCTCACAGAGATAAAGCTTACTTTTAATGGAGCAGTTTGGAAACATAGTTTTTTAGACTCTGTGAAGGGACATTTCGGAGTGCTTTGAGTCCTATGGTGAAAAAGGATATATTTTCAGAAGAAAACTAGAAAGAAGCTTCTGAGAAACTTCTTTGTGATGCAGGTATTCAGCTCAAAGAGATAAATATTTCTTTTGATGAAGTAGTTTGGAAAAACTTTTTTTGTAGAATCTGTGAAGGGATATTTGGGAGCACATTGTAGCGTATGTTGAAAAAGGAAATATCTTCAGGAAGCTTTCTGAGAAACTGCTTTGTGATGTGTGCATTCATCTCCCTGAGTTAAACCTCTCTTTTGATTCAGCAGTTTGGAGAAAAATATTTGTGGAATCTGCAAAGGGATATTTGGGAGAACAATGAGACCTGTGGTTAAAAGAAATATCTTCAGAGAAAAACTAGAAAGAAACTTACTGAGAAACTGCTTTGCAATGAGTGCTTTCATCTCACAGAGTTAAACCTTTCCTTTGATGGAGTAGTTTGGAGACACTGTTTTTGAGGAACCTGCAAAGGGAGATTTGGGAGCTCTTTGAGGCCTTTGGTGAAATAGAAAACGTCTTCAGAGAAAAACTAGAAAGAGGCTTCGTGACAAACTGCTTTGTGATGTGTGCATCCATCTCACAGAGTTACAATTTTCTTTTGATTGAGGGTTTGGAAACCCTGTTTTTGTAGCAACTGTGAAGGATTATTTGGGAGGGTATTCAGGCCTATGTTAAAAATGGAAATATCTTCCCAAGAAAACTAGAAAGAAGCTTTCTCAGAAACTGCTTTTTGATGTGTGCCTTTATCTCACAGAGGTAAAACTTTTTTTGATTGAGCAGTTTTAAAACACTGTTTTTGTAGAAGCTGCAAAGGGATATTTGAGAGTGCATTGCAGCCTATGGTGAAAAAGGAAATATCTTCTGAGAAAAACAAGAAAGAAGTTTTCTGAGAAACAGCTTTGTGATGTTTGCATTCATTTCAAAGAGTTAAACCTTTCTTTGCTGGAGCATTTGGCAAAACTGTTTTTGTAAAATTTGTGAAAGGATATTTGGGATTGCCTTGAGACCTATGGTGAATAAGGATATAACTTCCGAGAACAAAAAGAAAGACAATTTCTGAGAAAATGCTTTGGATGTGTGCAGTGAACTCACAGAGTTAAAACTTTGTTTTGATGGAGCAGTTTGGAAACATTCTTTTTGTAAAAAAGTGTGGAGGGATATTTGGAAGTGCACTGAGGCATAGGGTGAAAAAGGATATATCTTCACAGAAAATTTAGAAAGAAGGTTTCTGAGAAATGCTTTGTGATGTGTGCATTCATCTCACAGTGTTAACTTTCCTTTGATAGAGCAGTTTGGAAATACTATTTTTATAGAATCTGAGAAGGGATATTTTGAGTGCATTGAGGCCTATGGTGAAAAAGGAAATATCTTCAGAGAAAAACTAGAAAGAAACTTCCTGAGAAATTGCTTTGTGATTTGTGCATTCATCACACAGGGTTAAACTTTTCTTTTAATGATACAGTTTGGAAACAGTTTTTGTAGAATCTGGAAAGGTGTATTTGGGAGCACATTGAGGCTTATGGTGAAAATGGAAATAAGGTCACATGAAAACTAGAAAGAATATTTCTGAGAAACTGCTTTGTGATGTGTACGTTCATCTCACAGAGATGTAACCTTTTGATGGAGCAGATGGAAACACTGTTTTTCAGAATCTGCGAAGGCATATTTGTTAACTCGTTGAGGTCTACAGTGAAAAATGAAATATCTTCAGAGAACAAATAGAAGGAAGCTTTCTGGGAAGCTGCTTTGTGATGTGTGCATTCAACTCACAGAGTTAAACATTTCTTTTGATGGAGCAGTTTGGAGACACTCTTTTTGTAGAATCTGCAGAGGGATATTTGGGAGTGCATTGAAGCCTATGGTGAAAAAGGAAATATCTTCAGAGGAAAATGAGAAAAAGGTTTCTGAGAAACTGCTTTGTGATGTGTACATTCATCTCACTGAGTTAAAACTTTCTTTTCATTGAGCAGTTTAGAAACACTCTTTTTGTAGAATCTGTGAAGGTAAATTTGGGAGCACATTGAGGCCTATGTTGAAAAAGGAAGCATGTTCAGGGAAATACTGGGAAGAAGCTTTCTGAGAAACTGCTTTCTGATGAGTGCATTTATCTCACAGAGTTAAACTTTTATTTGATGGAACTTTTTTAAACACTCTGTACAATCTGCAAATGGATATTTTGGAGCGCATTGAGGCCTATGGTGAAAAAAGAAATATCTTCAGATAAAAACCAGAAAGAAGTTTCTGAGAAACTGCTTTGTGATGTGTGAATTCATTTCACAGAGTTACACCTTCTTTTGATGGAGTTGTTTGAAAACACAATTTTTGTGAATCTGACAAATGATATTTTGTAGAGCATTTAGCCCTATGGTGAAAAAGGGAATATCTTCAGAGAACAATTAGAAGGAAACTTTCTTATAAACTACTTTGTGGTATGTGGTATCAACTCACACAGCTAAACACTTCTTTTAATGCAGCAGTTTGGAGACACTGCTTTTGTTGAGTCTGAGGAGGAATATTCGGGAGCGCATTGAGGTCTACAGTGAAAACGGAAATATTTTTAGAGAAAAACTATAAAGAAGCTTTCTGAGAAACTGCTTTGTGATGTGTACATTCATCTCACAGAGTTAAACTTTTCTTTTCATAAAGCTCTTCAGAAACTCAGTTTTTTCTAGAATCTGTGAAGGGATATTTGGGAGCACATTGAGGAGTATAGTGAAAATGGAAATATCTTTAGAGAAAAACTACAAAGAAGCTTTCTGAGAAAATTATTTGGGATGTGTCTACTCATCTTGTAGAGTTAAACATTCTTTTGATGGAGGTGTTTGGAAACTTGGTTTTTCTAGAATCTACAAAGGGATATTTGGGAGTGCATTGAGGCCTATACTGAAAAAAGAAA
>NW_026659952.1:0-3298 GCF_009828535.3 Hylobates moloch | reverse complement strand
CTTTTCCACAATAGGCCTCAAAGCACTCCAAATGTCCACTTGCAGATTCTACAGAAAGAGGGTTTCCCAACTGCTCAATCAGAAGAAAGGCTCAACTCTGTGAGATTAATTCACCCCTCACAATGTAGTTTTCAGAATGCTTCTGTCTAGTTTTTAAGTGAAGATATTCCCTTTTCCACAATAGGCCTCAATGCGCTCCTAATATCCACTTGAAGATTCTACAGAAAGAGGGTTTTCAAACTGCTCCTTTGAAAGTACGGTTCACCTCTGTGAGGTGAATGCACCCATCACAAACAAGTTTGTCAGAATGCTTCCATCTAGTTTTTATGTGAAGATATTTCCTTTTCCTAAATAGGCCTCAAAGCACTCCAAATGTCCACTTGCTGATTCTACAGAAAGAGTGTTTCCAAACTACTCTATCAAAAGAAAAGTTCAACTTTGTGAGATGAATGTACACATTACAAAGAAGTTTCCCAGAATTCTTCTAGCTAGTTTTTATGTGATATTCCATTTTCCACGATAGGACTCAAAGCTCTCCAAATGTGCACTTGCAGATTCTACAGAAAGAGTGTCTCCAAACTGCACAAATGAAAGAAATCTACAACTCTGTGAGATGAATGCACCATCAAAAAGAAATTTGTCAGAATGCTTCTGTCTAGTTTTTATGTGAAGGTATTTCCTTTTCCATAATGGGCCTCAAAGTACTCCAAATGTCCACTTTCAGATTCTACAGAAAGAGTATTTCCAAACTGCTCAATCAAAAGAAAGGTTCAACTCTGTGAGATGAATGCACTCATCTCAAAGAAGTTTGTCAGAATGCTTCTGTCTAGTTTTTATCTGAGGATATTCCCTTTTTTACAATAGACCTCAAAGTGCTCCAAATATCCACGTGAAGATTTTACAGAAAGAGTGTTTCCAAAATGCTCAATCAAAAGAAAGGTTCAACTCTGTGAGATGAATGCACCCATCACAAAGAAGTTTATCAGAATGCTCTGTCTAGTTTTAAGATGGAGATATTTCCTTTTCCACAATAGGCCTCAAAGAGCTACAATTGTCCAATTGCAGATTCTACAGACAGAGTGTTTCCAAACTGCTCATTTGAAAGAAAGGTTTATCTCTATGAGATGAATACATGCATCATAAAGGAGTTTCTCAGAATGCTTCTGTCTAGTTTTTATGTGAAGATATTTCATTTTCCACAATAGGACTCAAAATGCTCCAAATGTACACTTGCAGATTCTACAGAAAGAGTATCTCCAAACTGCTCAATCAAAAGAAAGTTTCAACCCTGTGAGGTGAATGCAGCAATCACAAAATATTTGTCAGAATGCACACAACCCAAAGAAGTTTCTCAGAATACTTCTGTCTAGTTTATGTGTGCACATATTTCCTTTTCAACAATACGCCTCAAAGCGCCCCAAATGTCAATTGCATATTCTACAGAAAGAGTGTTTCCAAAGTGCTCAATCGAAAGAAAAGTTCAACACTTTAGGTTGAATGAATCCATCACAAAGAAGTTTGTCAGAATGCTTCTGCATAGTTTTTATGTGAAGGTATTCCTTTTCCACAATAGGCCTCAGAGTGCTCCAAATATCTACATGCAGTTTCTACAAAAAGTGTGTTTCCAAACTGCTGAGTAGAAAGAAAGCTTGAACTCGGTGAGATGCATGCACCATCACAAAGAAGTTTGTCAGAATGCTTCTGTCTATTTTTTATGTGAAGATATTTCCTTTCCAACAAAAGGCTTCAAAGCCCTCCAATTGTCCACTTGCAGAATCTACAGAAAAAGTGTTTCCAAACTGCTCAATCAAAAGAAATGTTCAACTCTGTGAGATAAATGCACCCATCACAAAAAAACTTTGTCACAATGCTTCTGTCTATTTCTTATGTGAAGATAATTCCTTTTCCACAGTAGGCCTCAAAGCACTCCAAATGTCACTTCCAGACTCTACAGAAAGAGGGTATCCAAACTGCTCAATCAAAAGAAATGTTTAAATCTGTGAGATGAATGTACCCATCACAAAGGAGTTTTTAGAATGCTTTTGAGTAGTTTTTATGTGAACATATTTCCTTTTCCACAGTAGGCCTGAAAGCTCTTGAAATGTCCACTTGAAGATTCTACAGAAATAGTGTTTCCAAACTGTTCAATCAACAGAATGCTTCAAATCTGTGAGATGAATGCACCCATCACAAAGAAGTTTATTAGAATGCTTCTGTCTAGTTTTTATGTGAAGATATTTCCTTTTCCACAGTAGGCCTCAAAGAGTCCCAAATGTTTACTTGAAGATTCTACAGAAATAGTGTTTCCAAACTGCTCAATTGAAAGAAAGGTTCAACACTGTGAGATGAATGCACCCATCACAAAGAATGCTTCTGTCTAATTTTTATGTGAAGATATTTCCTTTTCCACAATAGGCATCAAAGCCCTCCAAATGCCCACATGCAGATTATACAGAAAGAGTGTTTCCAAACTGCTCAATTGAAAAAAGGTTCAAATCTGTGAGATGACTGCACTCATCATAAAGAAGTTTGTCAGAATGCTTCTGTCTAATTTTTATGTGAAGATATTCCCTTTTCCACAATGAGCCTCAAAGCGCTCCAAATGTCCACTTACAGATCTTACAGAAAGAATGTTTCCAAACTGTTCAATTGAAAGTATGGTTCAACTCTGTGAGATGAATGCATCCATCACAAAGAAGTTTGTCAGAATGCTTCTGTCTAGTTTTTATGTGAAGATATTTCATTTTCCACAATAGGCCCCAAAGCGCTCCAAATGTCCACTTGCAGATACTACAGAACAGTGTTTCCAAACTGCTCAACCAATAGAATGGTTCAACTCTGTGAGATGAATGCACCCATCACAAAGAAGTTTCTCAGAATGCTTCTGTCAAGTATTTATGAGAAGATATTCCATTTTCCACAAAAAGCCTCAAAGCACTCCAAATGTCCACTTGTAGATTGTACAGAAAGAAGGTTTCCAAACTGTTCAATTGAAAGATGTGTTCAACTCTGTGGGTTGAATGCACCTATCACAAAGAAGTTTGTCAGAATGCTTCTGCCTATTTTTTACGTGAAGATCATCCCTTTTCCACAATATTCCTCAAGGCTCCCCAAATGTCCATTGCAGATTCTACAGAAAGAGTGGTCCCAAACTGCTCAGTGGAAAGAAAGTTTCAAATCTGTGAGATGAATGCACCATCACAAAGAATTTTGTCAGAATGCTTTGGTCTAGTTTTTATATGAAGATGTTTCTTTTCCACAATAGGCCTCAAAGCACTCCAAATGTCCACTTGCAGAT
>NW_026659951.1:0-3298 GCF_009828535.3 Hylobates moloch | reverse complement strand
ATCTGCAAGTGGACATTTGGAGTGCTTTGAGGCCTATTGTGGAAAAGAAACATCTTCATATAAAAACTAGACCAAAGCATTCTGACAAAATTCTTTGTGATGGTGCATTCATCTCACAGATTTGAAACTTTCTTTCCACTGAGCAGTTTGGGACCACTCTTTCTGTAGAATCTGCAATGGACATTTGGGGAGCCTTGAGGAATATTGTGGAAAAGGGATGATCTTCACGTAAAAAATAGGCAGAAGCATTCTGACAAACTTCTTTGTGATAGGTGCATTCAACCCACAGAGTTGAACACATCTTTCAATTGAACAGTTTGGAAACCTTCTTTCTGTACAATCTACAAGTGGACATTTGGAGTGCTTTGAGGCTTTTTGTGGAAAATGGAATATCTTCTCATAAATACTTGACAGAAGCATTCTGAGAAACTTCTTTGTGATGGGTGCATTCATCTCACAGAGTTGAACCATTCTATTGGTTGAGCAGTTTGGAAACACTGTTCTGTAGTATCTGCAAGTGGACATTTGGAGCGCTTTGGGGCCTATTGTGGAAAATGAAATATCTTCACATAAAAACTAGACAGAAGCATTCTGACAAACTTCTTTGTGATGGATGCATTCATCTCACAGAGTTGAACCATACTTTCAATTGAACAGTTTGGAAACATTCTTTCTGTAAGATCTGTAAGTGGACATTTGGAGCGCTTTGAGGCTCATTGTGGAAAAGGGAATATCTTCACATAAAAATTAGACAGAAGCATTCTGACAAACTTCTTTATGATGAGTGCAGTCATCTCACAGATTTGAACCTTTTTTCAATTGAGCAGTTTGGAAACACTCTTTCTGTATAATCTGCATGTGGGCATTTGGAGGGCTTTGATGCCTATTGTGGAAAAGGAAATATCTTCACATAAAAATTAGACAGAAGCATTCTTTGTGATGGGTGCATTCATCTCACAGTGTTGAACCTTTCTTTCAATTGAGCAGTTTGGAAACACTATTTCTGTAGAATCTTCAAGTAAACATTTGGGACTCTTTGAGGCCTACTGTGGAAAAGGAAATATCTTCACATAAAAACTAGACAGAAGCATTCTAATAAACTTCTTTGTGATGGGTGCATTCATCTCACAGATTTGAAGCATTCTGTTGATTGAACAGTTTGGAAACACTATTTCTGTAGAATCTTCAAGTGGACATTTCAAGAGCTTTCAGGCCTACTGTGGAAAAGGAAATATGTTCACATAAAAACTACTCAAAAGCATTCTAAAAACTCCTTTGTGATGGGTACATTCATCTCACAGATTTAAACATTTCTTTTGATTGAGCAGTTTGGATACCCTCTTTCTGTAGAGTCTGGAAGTGACATTTGGAGTGCTTTGAGGCCTACTGTGGAAAAGGAATTATCTTCACATAAGAAATAGACAGAAGCATTGTGACAAAGTTTTTTTGTGATGGGTGCATTTATCTCACAGAGTTGAACATTTCTTTTGATTGAGCAGTTTGGAAACACTTTTTCTGTAGATTCTGCAAGTGGACAATTGGAGGGCTTTGAAGCCTTTTGTTGGAAAGGAAATATCTTCACATAAAAAATAGACAGAAGCATTCTGACAAACTTCTTTGTGATGGTGCATGCATCTCACCGAGTTCAAGCTTTCTTTCTACTCAGCAGTTTGGAAACACACTTTTTGTAGAAACTGCATGTAGATATTTGGAGCACTCTGAGGCCTATTGTGGAAAAGGAATACCTTCACATAAAAACTATGCAGAAGCATTCTGACAAACTTCTTTGTGATGGATTCATTCAACCTAAAGTGTTGAACTTTTCTTTCGATTGAGCACTTTGGAAACACTCTTTCTGTAGAATATGCAATTGACATTTGGGGCGCTTTGAGGCGTATTGTTGAAAAGGAAATATGTGCACACATAAACTAGACAGAAGTATTCTGAGAAACTTCTTTGGGTTGTGTGCATTCTGACAAATATTTTGTGATTGCTGCATTCACCTCACAGGGTTGAAACTTTCTTTTGATTGAGCAGTTTGGAGATACTCTTTCTGTAGAATCTGCAAGTGTACATTTGGAGCATTTTGAGTCCTATTGTGGAAAATGAAATATCTTCACATAAAAACTAGACAGAAGCATTCTGAGAAACTCCTTTATGATGCATGTATTCATCTCATAGAGATAAACCTTTCTTTCAAATGAGCAGTTTGGAAACACTCTGTCTGTAGAATCTGCAATTGGACAATTGTAGCTCTTTGAGGCCTATTGTGGAAAAGGAAATATCTCCATCTTAAAACTAGACAGAGCATTCTGATAAACTTCTTTGTGATGGGTGCATTCATCTCACAGAGTTGAACCTTTCTTTTGATTGAGCATTTTGGAAACACTCTTTCTGTAAAATCTTCACGTGGATATTTGGAGCACTTTGAGGTCTATTGTAAAAAAGGGAATATCCTCAGATAAAAACTAGACAGAAGCATTCTGACAAACTTCTTTGAGATGAGTGCATTCATCTCACAGAGTTGAACCTTTCTTTTGATTGAGCAGTTTGGAAATACTCTTTCTGTAGAATCTGAAAGTGGACATTTGGAGTACTTTGAGGCCCATTATGGAAAAGGAAATACCTTCACATAAAAACTAGACAGAAGCATTCTGACAAATTTCTTTTTGATGGTGCATTCATCTCACAGAGTTGTAGATTTCTTTCATTTGTGCAGTTTGGAGACACTCTTTCTGTAGAATCTGCAAGTGCACATTTGGAGAGCTTTGAGTCCTATCGTGGAAAATGGAATATCACATAAAAACTAGCTAGAAGAATTCTGGGAAACTTCTTTGTAATGTGTACATTCATCTCACAAAGTTGAACTTTTCTTTTGATAGAGTAGTTTGGAAACACTCTTTCTGTAGAATCAGCAAGTGGACATTTGGAGTGCTTTGAGGCCTATTTAGGAAAAGGAAATATCTTCACATAAAAACTAGATGGAAGCATTCTGACAAACTTGTTTGTGATGGGTGCATTCACCTCACAGAGGTGAACCGTACTTTCAAAGGAGCAGTTTGAAAACCCTCTTTCTGTAGAATCTTCAAGTGGATATTAGGAGCGCATTGAGGCCTATTGTGGAAAAGGGAATATCTTCACTTAAAAACTAGACAGAAGCATTCTGAAAACTACATTGTGAGGGGTGAATTAATCTCACAGAGTTGAGCCTTTCTTCTGATTGAGCAGTTGGGAAACCCTCTTTCTGTAGAATCTGCAAGTGGACATTTGGAGTGCTTTGAGGCCTATTGTGGAAAAG
>NW_026659950.1:0-3298 GCF_009828535.3 Hylobates moloch | reverse complement strand
CTCCCTATCTCCTTTACTCAATAAATACGAAGGGCTATAGAAGCTCAGGACCCTTGTTCATTAGAGGCAAGGGGCCCCCAACCCCTTCTTCCAAATATACTCCTTTGTCTTTGTCTTTATTCTCACCTTCATCCTCCTTTGTTCAGTCCAATAAGGTCTGCAGCAAAATCAAACCTGTAGTGTATACTAGGAATTGAGTATCAGTTATTCTCACCAATGAAGACCAGGTTTCTGTAGTTCTCTAACATCACATTTCTATATAAATTCTGCTCTGCAGTGTCCAGGCATTGCCACTCCTCCAGAGAGAATTCTATGGCCACATCCCTAAATGTCAATAATCCCTGGAAAACACACACAAACACACATATTTATCAGTTGGTTATGGGCAGAATTTTTAATTTGACTCAAGGTAAAATGGAGAGAGTAAAGAGAGCTGGTTCTGACTTATAAGCATGACTGAAATTATGCAATAAAATAATTTCCAGCTCAGAAATATTCTCTAATGTATTCTCCAACTCTGAGAAAAGAAAGTGGTATAAGATCCATAACATCAGTGTATATGTAATATTTTTCTAGATAATAAAGTAAAACTGAGGGCATAAACACTAACATGTACAATTTTGAGTGCTATATTTACATCATACAGAATTGTGTGCCAGGCATGGTGGCTCATGTCTGTAATCCCAGCATTTTGGGAGTCTGAGACAGGCAGATCACCTGAGGTCGGGAGTTAGAGACCAGCCTGACCAACATGGAGAAACCCCGTCTCTACTAAAAACACAAAATTAGCCAGGCGTGGTGGCACATGCCTGTAATCCTAGCTACTTGGGAGGCTGAGGCAGGAGAATCGCTTGAACCCGGGAGGCAGAGGTTGCAGTGAGCTGAGATCATGCCATTGTGCTCCAGCTTGGGCAACAAGAGTGAAACTCCATCTCAAAAAAAAAAAAAGCATTAATTGTATTTTTCAGATGGAAAAGACATAGTTTTATGTATTATTCAGATGGAATAGACATGTTGAGTTAGAAGGTATCACTCAAATTTTAATCTGTACAATAAGCTGGAGATCCTGTTAATGCAGATTTTTTTTTTCTTTTTTTTTTTCAGAAGATCTGGGATAAAGTGTGAGTTGCTGAATTTCTAATAAGCTCATCAGTATACCAATGTTTTTGGCCCAAAAAGACTACTTTGTCAAATATCCAGTAATTGAATGAGCCTGTGTTTTTCTCAGTTTTTCTGGTTTGTAAACAAAATGAGAGCCTTCATTTTCCAAAAACAGACAAATGCAAAGGAAACCTAAGAAAGAAGGGCAGCAGCCAGATGAAATGTGTTGGTTTATTCACACCACTTGCATAAAGATACTTAATGATGAAGAGAAAAATAATTCTACAGTGAAAAAATTGTCAGAGAGCTTATCAACCAAGTGATTTATTAACATCAACTACACTAGAACAAATTTTTATAACGTCCTGATGCACCCAGAAGGACACAGCATTACTGCTGAGATATTATCCCCCAAAAGGTAAATCACAGTCTGAATTTAGCTATAAGGAAACATTAGTTTTATGGAAAGTTCAAGATAGAGATATCTCCCATGTTCTGTAATTTTTAATAGTGATTTTAAATAGTCTTTCTTTAGCATTGTAGAAAGTGGGTATCTCCTAACAATTTTTTAAGAATTTTCTGGGTAATAAATACCATACTGCTTCAATGAGTGTTTTCTTAATCCTGTACTGCACAGACATAATAAAGAACACAGATGAAACCTCAACATTACATGTTCTCTGTCTTCACTAAAAACCCCAGGTTTTCCCCAATAGGAATTATGAGTATCTACACCTTCCCATGTTCAACAGCCACAAAGGGACATTTTTAATATTGCAGATTATAAATTCATAGTGAGATTTCTGCATGGCATATAAGAAGCCATAATATAGAGAAGGCTCTGGCATATACAAAAAATATATATTTTTCAGAGACTTTGATTATTGTAAGAATTTTTTCAAGTAGTTAAGACAAACTAGTTAGGGAGGAAAAACACAGGTACAGAAGTACAGGTTTGCAAGTACTAAACGTATGTTTCCTGGAGGAAGCAGAGTGGACACGGATCTTGATCTCAGACATGTTTAGGTGAAAAAGAAAAGGCCATTTTTTTCTCTTTCTCCTCCTTCCCTAGGATTCTTTCTCAAATAAAATTTTCTGGACAAATTACACCTGCATCTCGAGAATATGCCTTTAAAAGTGTCAGCACCATAGGTCTACCTGCTGTCACCACATCCACAGGCAGAAGGACCAAGACAGAAAAACTCCATCCATTTCTGTCCTTTATAGCAGAAGAGATTAACAAAGAGTAGCTCCACAGAGATAAAAATATGCTTTTCTTTATTTTGTCATCAGGAGCCATCTCCAGACACAGGCACCAGCAATTTCTGCAACAGTAATGGAAATACAGGCCACACTGTACTGTCCCTACCAAATACAAATAGAACTAAGTTCTCGGACCACCCTTTAATGCAAAGATGGAACGTAACTCTCATGAATGTATTTTGAATTCCTCATACTTGATTCTGGCCTCACCTTACAGTCACATGAGCCAGTCACAAACTCCATGGGCTCATCTATGCTTCTGACCTACTGTTTAAAAATTGGGGACTCCCACAACCTTTTTGAAATTCAATAATCTGATAGAGCTACTCACAGAACTCAGCAGAACACTAGTTACACTTACTGGCCTCAAATAAAATACACAACCCCCAAAAAGTCAAATGGAAGAAAAGTATAGAACCAAGAAAAGAGGTGGGAAAAGATGAAGCATATAGATAATAAATAGCCAGGATTAATAAAATTCTCTACCCTCTGTGTTCTCCAGGAACACTTATGAAAAGAAACACCCTTCCCATTACGACTTAGATGGTGCTCTCTTTTCTTACCTACTACACAGCCAGGAAAACACTCTGCATGTTTTCTTCTTCTTCTCATTAAAAAAATCAGCTGAATTTGTCTTCAGTGGTCAACATAAAATATCTTTTAATCAAATTTAACTTCAGTTTATTTTCTTCCCACAGGCTCCTGAACTCTGAGCTACACTCAGTCTGAGCCACCATACAACCTCATTTTATGCTACTGTAGATTCAGTGTCTGAAGAACACTCCTAAGAACACACTGACTTCAGGGTAAAACATTCTGTGATCTAAAATCTGATTTTTTCACCCTTCATTTAAACATTCCCCTCACCTTCTTTCTAAACTTGTTTCCTTTTCCCTAGAAGAAAAAGCCCTTTTCTACCTAATCTTTGCAATCC
>NW_026659949.1:0-3298 GCF_009828535.3 Hylobates moloch | reverse complement strand
TCAATACCTAGTTTATTGAGAGTTTTTAGCATGAAGGAGTGTTGAATTTTATCAAAGGCCTTTTCTGCATCTATTGAGATAATCGTCAATTTTGTCATTGCTTCTGTTTATGATGGATTACGTTTGTTGATTGGCATATGTTGAAACAGCCTTGCATCCTAGGGATGAAGCCAACTTGATTGTGGTGGATAAGCTTTTTGATGTGCTGCTGGATTCAGCTTGCCAGTATTTTATTGAGGATTTTCACATCGATGTTCATTAGGGATATTGGCCTGAAATTTTTTTGTGTCTCTGCCAGGTTTTGGTTTCAGGATGATGCCGGCCTCATAAAATGAGTTAGGGAGGATTCCCTCTTTTTCTATTGTTGTGAATAGTTTCAGAAGGAATGGTGCCAGCTCCCTTTTGCAGCTCTGGTAGAATTCGGCTGTGAATCCATCCAGTCCTGGGCTTTTCTTGGCTGGTAGGCTATTAATTACTGCCTCAATTTCAGAACTTCTTATTGGTCTATTGAGGGATTCAACCTCTTCCTGGTTTAGTCCTGGGTGTATGTGTCCAGGAATTTATCCATTTTTTCTAGATTTTCTAGTTTATTTGCATAGAGGTGTGTTTATAGTATTCTCTGATGGTAGTTTGTATTTCTGTGGGATCAGTGGTGATATCCCCTGTATCATTTTTTAATTATCATTTTTGTCTATTTGATTCTTCTCTCTTTTCTTATTAGTCTGGTTAGCAGTCTATCTATTTTGTTAATCTTTTCAAAAAACCAGATCCTGGATTCATTGATTTTTTTGAAGGGGTTTTCATGCCTCTATCTCCTTCAGCATACCCCAGTGGCATGGGAATGCCAGCAATACAGAACCGTTCACTACCCTGGAAAGGGGGCAGAAGCCAAGGACCCCAGTGGTCTAGCTCAGCGGATCCCACTCCCATGGAGCCCAGCAAGCTAAGATCCACTGGCTTGAAATTCTTGCTGCCAGCAGAGCTGTCTGAAATCGACCTGGGACACTTGAGCTTGGTGGGTGGAGGGGCGTTCATCATTACTGAGGCTCGAGTAGTCAGTTTTCCCTTCACAGTGTAAACAAAGCTGCCAGGAAGTTTGAATTGGGCAGAGCCCACCACAGCTCGCAAAGCCTCTGTAGCCAGACTGCCTCTCTAGATTCCTCCTCTCTAGGCGGGGCATCTCTGAAAGAAAGGCAGGACCCCAGTCAGGGGCTTATAGATAAAACTTCCATCTCCCTGGGAGAGAGCACCTGGGGGAGGCACGGCTGTGGGTGCAGCTTCAGCAGACTTAAATCTTCCTGCCTGCTGGCTCTTTAGAGAGCAGCAGATCTCCCAGCACCATGCTCGATCTCTGCTAAGGGATAGATTGCCTCCTCAAGTGGGTCCCTGACCCCCATGCCTCCTAACTGGGAGACACCTCCCAGCAGGGTTCCACAGACATCTCATACAGGAGAGTTCTGGCTAGCATCTGGTGGGTACCTCTCTGGGACAAAGCTTCCAGAGGAAGGAACAGTCAGCAATCTTTGCTGTTCTGCAGCTTCCCCTGGTGATACCCAGGCAAATAGGGTCTGGAGTGGACCTCCAGAAAACTCCAGCAGACCTGCAGCAGAGAGACCTGACTGTTAGAATGAAAACTAACAAACAGAAAGGAATAGCATCGACATCAACAAAAAAGACGTCCACACAGAAACCCCATCCGAAGGTCACCAACATCAAAGACCAAAGGTAGATATATCCACGAAGATGAGGAAAAACCAGTGCAAAGAGGCTGAAAATTCTCCAAACCAGAATACCTCCTCCAAAGGATCACAGCACCTCGTTAGCAAGGGAACAAAACTGGACGGAGAATGAGTTTGATGAATTGACAGAAGTAGGCTTCAGAAGGTGGGTAATAACAAACTCCTCTGAGCTAAAGAGCATGTTCTAACCCAATGCAAGGAGGCTAAGAACCTTGAAAAAAGGTTAGAGGAATTGCTAACTAGAATAACCAGTTTAGAGAAGAACATAAATGACCTGATGGAGCTGAAAAACACAGCATGAGAACTTTGTGAAGCATACACAAGTATCAATAGCTGAATCAATCAAGCAGAAGAAATGATATCACAGATTGAGGATCAACTTAATGAAATAAAGTGTGAAGACAATATTGGAGAAAAAAAGAATGAAAGGGAACAAACAAAGCCTACAAGAAATATAGGATTATGTAAAAAGACCAAACCTACATTTGATTGGTGTACCAGAAAGTGACAGGGAGAATGGAACCAAGTTGAACACACTCTTCAGGATATTATCCAGGAGAACTTACCCAACCTAGAAAGACAAGCCAACATTCAAATTCAGGAAATACAGAGAACACCACAAAGATACTCCTTGAGAAGAACAACCCCAAAACACATAATAGTCAGATTCATCAAGGTTGAAATGAAAGAAAAAAATGTTAGGGGCAGCCAGAGAGAAAGGCCAGGTTACCCACAAAGGGAAGCCCATCAGACTAACAGTGGATCTCTCTACAGAAACCCTACAAGCCAGAAGAGAGTGGGGGCCAATATTCAACATTCTTAAAGAAAAGAATTTTCAACCCAGAATTTCATGTCCAGCCAAAGTAAGTTTCATAAGCGAGGGAGAAATAAAATCCTTTATAGGCAAGCAAATGCTGAGAGATTTTTGTCACCACCAGGCCTACTTTACAAGAGCTCCTGAAGGAAGCACTAGATATGGAAAGGAAAAACCAATACCAGCCACTGCA
Organism: Hylobates moloch; assembly: GCF_009828535.3. NCBI lineage: Eukaryota > Metazoa > Chordata > Mammalia > Primates > Hylobatidae > Hylobates > Hylobates moloch. The sequence continues at coordinate 552 of NW_026659949.1, read as the reverse complement.
AAAACATACCAAATTGTAAAGACCATTGACACTATGAAGAAACTGCATCAACTAACGGACAAAATAACCAGCTAGCATCATAATGACAGGATCAAATTCATACTTAACAATATTATCCTTAAATGCAAACAGGCTAAATGCCCCAATTAAAAGACACAGACTGGCAAACTGGAGAAAGAGTCAAGACCTATCAGTGTGCTGTGTTCAGGAGACCCATCTCATGTGCAAAGACACACATAGGCTCAAAATAAAGGGATGGATGAATATTTACCAAGCAAATGGAAAGCAAAAAAAAAAATGCTGGGTTTGCAATCCTAGTCTCTGGTAAAACAGACTTTAAAACAACAAAGATCAAAAAAGACAAAGAAAGCCCTTACATAATGGTAAAGGGATCAATGCAACAAGAAGGGCTAACTATCCTAAATATATATGCACCCAATGCAGGAACACCCAGATTCATAAAGCAAGTTCTTAGAGACCTACAAAGAGACTTAGACTCCCACACAGTAATAGTGGTAGACTTTAACACCCCACTGTCAATATTAGATCAAC
>NW_026659948.1:0-3298 GCF_009828535.3 Hylobates moloch | reverse complement strand
GGCCTCCTTTTAGGATATTTTGAGGGAGAAAACAATGGCAAAACCATCAGCATTCGAGGACTTTGAGTACCTCTGTGGACTTTGAGTACCTCTGTGGCAAAACATAAAGTCAATCTAAGTATATTAATATGGCTAGTTTGCAAGAGAACTGTTCTGACTTCACCAACAATTTCTCCAGACCTGAAACCCTTCCCTGTTGGAAGGATGGGCTTTTGAAGGAAGGAGGTGACGTTTAGCACAGAAACAAGCCTGGGGTCTGTCCTCAGAGCACCCGTGGCCTGTCTGGCTTCTTCCCTTTTCATTTCTCCAAGTAACCTGAAAGCAGCCAGGTTTCCCGAAAGACACTCATGTCCCTAATAGAATTACCCTCTGATGGCCAGGTGTGGTGGCTCACACCTGTAATCCCAGTACTTTGGGGAGGATCACTTGAGCCCAGGCGTTTGAGACCAGCCTGGGCAACATAGTGAGACCCCATCTCTACAAAAAGTCTAAAAATTAGCCGGGCGCGGTGGCGGGCTCCTGTAGTCCCAGCTACTCAGAAGGCTGAGGTGGGAGAATCAGTTGAGCCCGGGAGGTGGAGGCTGCAGTGGGCCGAGATTGCGCCACCACACTCCAGCCTGGGTGACAGAGCGAGACCCTGCCTCAAAATAAAAAGAATTCCCTTCCGACAAAGCAGAGGCCTAACTCCCAAGAGTGAGTTTTGTTTTGCTTTGTTTTCCTCCGATAGGAGAGGACAGGGACCGGGAGTGGTGGGGAGGAGGGGGCGGAATGAAGCCAGACGTCACCGTGATGCAGGAGAGCAGCGAGGTCCAGGGAGAAAGCCAGCTGCGTCCCGGACTCAGAGCTGGAGGAAGCGGAGGTCAGAGTTTGGGAAAGGCCAAGGTAAAGGTCCCTCGGCCATCGCAGCGGGAACACCCACTTCTGTGGGAGCGTGCAGCATGTTTGGATGTTTGGGTCACAAGACCCAGTGTGCATCCGATTCCTCGTCTAGAGGATGAGGTGAGGTGACCTTCCCCGTCTCCTGAGAGCTTCTGAGAATCGCCTAAGTTAGCCTGTGTGACTGCACTCTGGCCACCTACAAGAAGGAAACAGCCACCCATTGTGGAAGCGTGTGCGTGCCCTGCGGTGGCCTGGACCATCCCAAACACCCGTGAGCCCAGATCACCCCTCAGCATTGACATGTTTCACATTTCTGTGACGTGGGGCAAAGCAGATTTACTGCCCTGATTATATGGGAGGGGGTTGCTTAAAAGCAAGGAGATTGAAACAGACGTGACTAATAACAAAGCCAGCACTGGCCAAGGGTGTCTTGCGTCAGGCACTGTTGCAAGCATTGACAGCCGTGGGAGCACTTCCACACTCGGGTCACAGGCACTGGGAGGGCAGGCCAGGCCAGGCCACCCCCGGTGCGCAACGCAAACCCTGACACACAGCACGTGCCAATTTCCATGGTGTAAGTGCTCCCTCTGTGGCCGGCTGCACTAGCTGCCGGGGCCTGCTGCAAGCTGTCACCAGCCGGCTCCAGCGCTCCTTTGTCAAAGCCACCATGTCAGAGTTGGTGAGGTCTGACTGGAACCCAGCATGCATGCTTCTGCGTCATTCATCCACAGCCAATGACCATTTGGCCTGGCCAAGTAATTAGCAAAGGTGATCTGGAGTCATTCCTGCCTAGGGGCAGGACTTCATATGTTCTGGAAGTTCCTTCCTAGACAAGGATCGCAGCATCTAGGGTCTGAGTCCATTCCAGAGGCCTGAAAAGAACTGGGGGCCTTCAGGAGGAGCAACTCCTCCCCACCCTTGCCTGAGGCTGGCCCCAGTTCAGAACACCAGAGAGAAGCCAGCAGAGGCCAGTGCAGGGAAAGGAATAGCAGATCTGATCCAGGTGTCCCCAGAAAGTCCCAAGGGCATGGAGAGGCACTAGCCGGCTGATTCCTGGTTGAACCAGAGGAGCTGAGGTGCGCTGGGTGGCCTGAGTGTGAGCAGACCCTTCTGAAAGTCGACCGAGACTCTGGGAGCACTCAGGTGTTCACCTGCCCAGGGATGAGCAGTTCTCACCCCTCCGGATGCGGCCATCTGTCCTCCTTTCAGAGACCAGCTGGCCACTAAAATCTTACTAATTTTTTTATTTTTTTGAGATGGAGTCTCACTCTCTTGCCCAGGCTGGAGTACAATGGCGCCATCTCACCTCACTGCAACCTCTGCCTCCTGGGTTCCAGAGATTCTCCTGCCTCAGCCTCCTGAGTGGCTGGAATTACAGGCCTGTGCCACCATGCCTGGCTAATTTTTGTATTTTTAGTAGAGACAGGGTTTTGTCATGTTGGCCAGGCTGGTCTCAAACTCCTAACCTCAAGTGATCTGCCTGCCTTGGCCTCCCAAAGTGCTGAGATTACAAGCGTGAGCCACCACACTAGCAAGTTGACTAATCTTAGCTCAGGTGATTCATTCTTTCCACATACAGTAAGTTCAGCCCTCTGTGATCACAGGAGAAAGGCCGATATGTGATCCAAAGATCACTGGAACATCACTAGGTCCTCCATGGGAGGATTAGCCGAGACCCCGACTGACCCCAGACTTATTGGGGTCATGTTAGAAAGAATTGGGGCTTTTGTAGAGGTGTTTATATTATCTGAAGTTGCTTTTTTCTTTGACTTTTTAGGCTCACCAAAGCTTTGCCCTAATCTGAACTTCCTTCCTTCTCAGCCCCCCGCACCCGCCGCAGTTGACCCTGGGTACCTTCCAAGGCTGGCCTCTCCCTGCACCTGCCGAGACTGCTCCAAGGAGGAGCACAGTGCGGGGCCCCTCGGGAAAGAAAGGGTTCCCCGGGGCAAACAAGGCCAATCCCTCGCAGAAAGGAAAGCCCGGTAAAGGCTCTGCTCTCCTGCCACAGGCCTTGTCCCGCTGAAGAAAGTCCACCAAAAAATGGCCCTCCTGCCTGGGCCACAGCCCACCCCAAGCCCCCCACCCTGGCCCAGAGCCGCAGGTTCCGCTGCCTCTGATGCACTCCACCCCTAGGAACTTCGTGGAGGAAAAGATGGGCAGCAAGTTCGTGGAAGGCCGGAGTGTTGAGTTTTCTAAGTCCTACGAGGAGAGCAGCCCCTCCACGCCAATCTTCTTCATCCTCTCCCCAGGGGTTGACCCCTTGAAAGACGTGGAAGCCCTGGGTAAGTGTAGCAGGCAAGTGATGTTCTCAAAGACGGAGTATTGTCAGCATCACCAGCCACCAGGAAAATGCACACCAAAAGCACACGAGACACCACTTCACACCCGAGACGCCGCTTCACGCACCACTTCACACCCG
>NW_026659947.1:0-3298 GCF_009828535.3 Hylobates moloch | reverse complement strand
CCAAAGTGCTGGGATTACAGGCGTGAGCCACCTCGCCTGGCCTGCCCTTTTAATGGCAAAAACTGCAATTACTTTTGCTCCAACCTATAGAAGGACCATGGGAAAAGGCATTTATACAGTTTGGCTGGACTGAAGGAAAGGAATTTATATTTATATATAAATATATAATTATATATTTATATATAATTTATGTATATAAATTATATATCATTTATATTTTTATATATATATCCACTAGTCCTACTGTCTTCTTTTCTCCGTGAAAAATTTTTTTAAATAATGAGTGAAGATTCACTTTTACTAAAGTATCTCATTCCATCAACACTTCCCATCTAGGGCAGACCTGTAGTAAATTATATATTGATGTTACCTGCTGTATTGGAATCAGAGGTTCCCACATACATAATTTGAAATCATATTCTTGGCTAATCTTAAGGTAGTTTAAGCTCAGCTATATTTATTATTTAGGATAAAGTGCAAAATTTAAACCAGAAGTTAAGATAAACAGATTTATAGTTTGTTTTGAACACTGACTAATATTTGTTATTGATCTAGTCCTTTTTTCTTTTTTCTTTAGGTTTTGTTCCAACTCTGGGTGGCACAGAGTTCAGAGTTCTTCAGACGGTTAGCCCTATTACTTTCTACAGCCAATTCACCTCCTGGGCCCTTACTTACTCCAGCACTTCTGCCTCATCGTATCTTATCTGATGTGACTCAAGGTCTACCTCATGCTCATTCTGCCTGTTTGGAAGAGCTTAAGCGCAGCTATGAGTTCTATCGGTACTTTGAAACTCAGCACCAGTCAGTACCACAGTGTTTATCCAAAACTCAACAGAAGTCAAGAGAACTGAATAATGTTCACACAGCAGTGCGTAGCTTGCAGCTCCATCTGAAAGCATTACTGAATGAGTAAGTTTAGAAATTATACCAAGAAAGGTCTCGGTGATTAGCAAGCTTCATTCGTGCACCATTGTGGTTGCTGGCTTGTGTACTACCTAGAAAAAAGAAACAAAACTGAGGCTTGAGCATGAAGGGTGATTTATAGCTACAAATATAGCAAAAAAAAAAAATAATAATTTGTAAGTACTATAACTTGAGGGAGTTATTATTTATGGTTTTTACTTTTCCTTAGTTTGACAGAAAACTTGGAAAGGTAGGCTAAAAGCAGGTGTTGTTCATTCTCTTTGAGAGCAGAAATGGAGATGGTTATAAAGAATGAGTTTTCTTTTAACTCTTACGGTAGTACTCTTAAACTGGAAACTTCAGTCCAATAGAAATATCTACCAGTACTGGAACAGTATATATGTTATATATAGTAGAAGAGTAACATATTGCTATTTTTCTAAATACATTACAGCAGATCTGGAAATTGTTTTATATCACAGGACAAGCTTTGTGGTCCCAGTTGAAGAGCAAAATGTAGAGTCTAGAGTTTATATTTGTTCATTTCCTACCTTGCATGAAATTGTTGGTACTCTACCTTAATTCCTAAATTTTTATGTCCCACTTTGGTATACCTTTATCAGCTGAAAATACTATTTTCACATATTTGTACATGGAAGTTTTCAAGTTTAAAAATTGAATCAAGGCATTTAATTGAATACAGTCATTTCCAATGAAATTTTTCTCTAACAGTTAAATATTCATCGTGTAGGACTGGATCAAATGAATGATTGGGTTCATGTTGTGTTGGTAATCAGGAAGGTCCTAGGCATTTAAAGAGCTGACAAGATTGTAGTTGATGTACTTGACCCTGGGATACAAGGCAAGAAGTGGAATGGGGAAGGCAGTATTTAATTATGTAAATAAGAATGGGTCAAAAGGACTTGACATATCAGCAAAATCAAAAGGCTAGTTTCGCTGGAATTAGGGAGGATAAGAGATACAAGGATAGGAACTTAAAGTCAGAAAGACATTTTGAGAAGCTAAGTTTTTACCCATCAGTTCAAGGCCTGAGATGGGCTTGATATAAGGCTGATATAATGATTATGGCATAGGAAAAATGAAGACACTATGAACTCAGGGTATTCCAGTGGTCTATATCTGCTGTTCTAAGAAAGCAGGTAAATGCTAACGAGGCTCTTAGCCCTGCCTCCTACAGGGAACTGGGCGATAAGGCCGTCTCCACTTGAGTGAGTGGCAAAGGTTGGATTGTCCTCAAAGGAAAATAAGATTTCAGTGGACAGTTTGTAGGCAAAGCCAGAGCCTCCGAAGAAATAAGTTTTGGCAATAGAATCAGAAATATATGGCGTATATTAGAATGCATTTGAGTGAGGGAAGACGGCTCAGGGAAGAAAGAGTGCTACACAAGGTAGACATGAACACAAAAAAGAGGAGCTTTGTACCATGAGCAGGAATTGTGGATTATGCATAGGAAGTTTTTGTCATGTTGTAAAGTGGAATATTCTATACATGCTAATGTCTGTCACCTAAGTATTTTCACTAGAAAGTACACCAGTCACAAACCATCATATCCAATTTGCTCTGTAGTGCTGCTACATACAACTTTTTAAATTGTTAACTAAATAATTGTTTTGTGTTTCATATTTTAGAATGCTCTTTTTTGTGTTTCACTCCTCTCCCCCTTGTGTTCTTTGCTGTTCCCACTCTCAGTGCCTCGGTGTGGAACCATAGGGCATTAATCTCTAACTGTTCTCCCCACCTCCAGGGTGTGTATGGCCAGATTAATGTTACTGAGGCATATATTTGCTTTCTCACTTCACTGAAAATCTTGACTGGTTTCGGAGTCATAGCAGCTCAAACTAAAGTCCTTACAAAACATACTATAGAAGGGTTTGTCATAACCTGACTACAGTCTGTTTCTATCTTTATTTCTCATTCCTTTCCTTCAGTCCAGCCAAACTGTATAAATGCCTTTTCCCATGGTCCTTCTATAGGTTGGTGCAAAAGTAATTGCAGTTTTTGCCATTAAAAGGGCAGGCCAGGCGAGGTGGCTCACGCCTGTAATCCCAGCACTTTGGGATATGATGGTTTGTGACTGGTGTACTTTCTAGTGAAAATACTTAGAAAGGTGAGAGACATTAGCATGTACAGAATATTCCACTTTAAAGGATCACGAGGTCAGGAGATCGAGACCATCCTGGCTAATACGGTGAAACCCCATCTCTACTAAAAATACAAAAAAATTAGCTGGGCATGGTGGCGGGCACCTGTAGTACCATCTACTCGGGATGCTGAGGCAGGAGAATGGTGTAAACCCGGAAGGTGGAGCTTTCAGTGAGCCGAGATAGCACCAGTGCACTCCAGCCTGGGCGACAGAGCAAGACTCTGTCTCAAA
>NW_026659946.1:0-3298 GCF_009828535.3 Hylobates moloch | reverse complement strand
GTGCACATGTACCCTAAAACTTAAAGTATAATAATAACATAAAATTTAAAATAAAAAAAGAGTGTTTTTATCTCTTTGTAATACTGTTTTGTTATATGTAACTTTCTAACACTGTGCTTTTAATGGAGTATTTTCCTCTCAATATGTGTGACTTCTTACGATTCTTTGCAGAAATCTCTACCTACTACCTTAAGCTTAGCTTTGAGATCCACAAACTCTCTGGAAAATAATCTGTACATAATTTTTTAATTAATTTTTTTATTTTTAAAATTTACTGTATAATATTTAATCATTTATCTTGTGTCTGTAAGGGTTTTGTATTATCTTGTGAAATGATTTTTGTCGTCTTTTATGTAGAGTTTTGTTTTTGTTTTTAGTCAAACCATTTTAAAAGCAGGTAGGTCTCCAGAGTAAATAAACAATTGCATATTTGAATTGCTCCCCTGAAGGTTAGGGTACTTTCTATTAACCCAGAAATGCCAATCTGACATAGTGCAAATAGAGGTTTTTCCCAAAATCGTGCTTGGCACCTTGGCAATCTGCACATTTCCTCCTATTTGATTACCTACTGTGGTGCAAGGGTTTTACTCTCATTTTGGGATGGACTCTGAATGTTTCATTTGCATGCCTTTTATGGTGGTAACAGACTATAATTTTTTTCAAGATACAGTTTTGCTTTTTATCATCATTTATTTCTCTTCTACAAGACTTTTAAGTTGGCTAGTTACAGACTGCTTCTTTTAATGTTTATATATTAGAAGGTTTAATAGAAGAAATAGAATGTCACTGTGGTAACTGGCCATTTCCCCCACCTTAATAGCATTCCAGAGCAAAGTTTCTTTAGATAGCAATGCTAAGCAAAATGCATTTGTGCAGCTTCATCTTTGATTCACCCATTCTTACACCATCATGAATGTTTTTGAGGGTCTTTGCCAAATAAGCTTGCCAAAGGCTCTAGGCCTGTGCTTGGTATTTGCTGCACGGACTGGGCCTGAGGAAAGGTGAGCTAAAAAGAAATTAGCCGAAATAATGAGATAATTCTAGAATACTAGAAAATTTAGAATTAACAAAGTTTTATGGTGTTGGATAAGTCCCAGCTTCAAAGCAATTTCTGACCATAGCATTTAAATTGTTTCTTAAAAAATATTTCAATTTATTTACAACTCCATAGTAGAGACTATAGGAAGTAGAGAGACTCTGAGGATAAGTTATTCTCCTGCTGATGTGGGCCATTGCCACAGGATGGGTGGAGAGGGGGCAATATTGAAAACTTGAGAGTAAGCTCTTGAATGGGAGTTAGGGGTAAAATTTACTTGAAACTTATGGCATTTGGTTAAGAGAGTGGACTTGACTCCAAATCCTGGCTCTGTCCTTTACTAGTTGTGTGACTTTGGGCAATTTACTTAACTTTTATAAGCCTGCTTCCTCATATGTAAAGGTGGTACCAACAATTCAATTATATAAATATATTATCAAACAGTGAAATACCTGCTATGTATTAAATGTTAATAAATGGAAAATGGCATTAATATTTAATTCTCAATATTTATTATGATTCCCCTAGGTTTCTCCTTTCATTAAAATATCTCTGAAAGATGTTTCAGCTTTTCTTCTTGCTTTTTAATTGCTTCTTTAAAAAAATTTTTTGAGGCATAACTTATATACCATAAAAACCACCCATTTTAATTGTATAACTAAATGATTTTTAGTAAATTTGCCAAGTTTTTCAACCATAACCATAATCCAGTTAGAGCATTTTAATCACGACTAGTCCTTGGCATCCACTGTCCACTTTCTGGCTCTATGGATTTGCATATTCTGGTCAATTCATGTAAATTGAATCAAATAATATCTGGCTTCTTTCACTTATCAAGATGTTACAAAGGTTCATCAATGTTGTAGCATGAATCAGTACTTCATTCCTTTTCATAGTTGAATAATATTCCATTTTGTGGATATACCATATTTTGTTTATCCATTTATTAGTTGATGGGCGTGTGGGTTTGTTTCCAGTTTTTGGCTAATGATGCTACTATGAACATTTGTGTGCTAGTCCTTGTGTGGATATACATGTTCTTATCTCTTGGGTATATACCTAGGAGTGGAATTGTGATGGTATTATTATTAATATTAATAGTAGTATTTACTACTATTTCATAATTCACCTGACAATTAGTTACATAGATTCCTATGGCAAAACAAAGTAAGTAACTTCAGATGCCCCTTAAAGGAGCATTCCTCAAAACAACATAAATCAGTTAGCTCTTAAAAAAAATTAAAAGATTCCTATGGGAACCATGTTTAATCACAGGATAGATCATTTAAAGACTTTTTTCACATCACTTTTGGGAGAATTCAAAAGATAATGTTTTGGTTTTAAAACACCTCAAGTTTTGTCTTGTCTACACTTTTGTAAGATACCCATCTGAATGTCAATAGGACATATGATGCCTCAGAAAGGCATAGATTTACCAGTGATTAATACAGAGTATAAATAATGGTGTCTGAATCTGTGCATCAAAGCAAGGAAGATAGATCTTGTGACATCCCTACCTTTTTTCCCTGGGATGCACAAATCAGTCCTTAACAGAAAGGGGAGAGAGGATGAATGCTTTCATGCCTGTCAATGGAATGAAATACAATTCTATGGCAAGGAAGGATATACAGTGGTTCATGCACAGAGAAGACATCATGGCTTTCTAGGTTTTCAGATAAAGGACCATATTCAGATGGCCCTCACTTTAAGCAATAATTGAGTTCCTGAAAATAAATCAATGCAGATATTGTGGACCTATTTTTTTATTATTATACTTTAAGTTTTAGGGTACATGTGCACAACGTGCAGGTTTGTTACATATGTATCCATGTGCCATGTTGGTGCGCTGCACCCATTAACTCATCATTTAGCATTAGGTATATCTCCTAATGCTGTCCCTCCCCCCTCCCCCCACCCCACAACAGTCCCCGGAGTGTGATGTTCCCCTTCCTGTGTCCATGTGTTCTCATTGTTCAATTCCCACCTATGAGTGAGAACATGCGGTGTTTCGTTTTCTGTCCTTGCGATAGTTTACTGAGAATGTTTTCCAGTTTCATCCATGTCCCTACAAAGGACATGAACTCATCATTTTTTATGGCTGCATAGTATTCCATGGTGTATACGTGCCACATTTTCTTAATCCGGTCTATCCTTGTTGGACATTTGGGTTGGTTCCAAGTCTTTGCTATTGTGAATAGTGCCACAGTAAACATAAGTGTGCATGTGTCTTTATAGCAGCATGATTTATAGTCCTTTGGGTAT
>NW_026659945.1:0-3298 GCF_009828535.3 Hylobates moloch | reverse complement strand
TGTTAGCCAGGATGGTCTCGATCTCCTGACCTCGTGATCCGCCCGCCTCGGCCTCCCAAAGTGCTGGGATTACAGGCATGAGCCACTGTGCCCGGCCTAAATGCTTTGCATTTTTAAACTCATTAATTCTCCATAACAACCCTATGAGGTAAGAACTATGTTACACCCATTTTACAGAAAAGAAAACTGAGGTTCAGAAGTTAAATCACCACCCAGTGATGTGGTAACTCTCTGCCCTTCTTAGTCAAGAATATACTGAAAACACATTGGAATCAGTTAGCAAACCTTTTTTTGGGAGAGGGCTCTCTATATTGCCCAGACTGGGCTCAAACTCCTGGGCTCACGGGATCCTCTCACGTCAGCCTCCTGAGTAATTAGGACTACCGGCCTGCCGTCACACCTGGCTACATTTTTTGACTTTGCCCAACCTGTCAGGTGAGAAGTGGTCTCTCGGTGTAGTTTCTCTTACTATGATGGTGGCTCTCTTTTTGTATATTTGATTTATTTGCGTGTTCCTTTATGTGAATTGCCTATTCCTATCCTAACTATCCTAGTCCTGACTATTTGTCTGTGGGGTTCTTAGTTTCTTCTTAATAGATTTTTGAAGCTCTTTTTACATTAGGGAAACCAATCCTTCATCTGTGAATTGTATTTACTTATTTTTTTTTTTTGAGACAGAGTCTCGCTCTTGTCGCCCAGGCTGGAGTGCAATGGCGCCATCTCACTGCAACCTCTGCCTTCTGTTCAAGCGATTCTCCTGCCTCATCCTCCCGAGTAGCTGGGATTACAGGCGTCCGCCACCACACCCAGTAATTTTTGTATTTTTAGTAGAGGTGGGGTTTCACCTTCTTGGCCAGGCTGGTCTCAAACTCCTGACCTCAGGTGATCTGCCTGCCTCTGCCTCCCAAAGTGCTGGGATTACAGGCGTGAGGCACCATGCTCGGCTCATCTATGAATTGAATTGCAAATGTTTTTTCCCAGCTTATCATTTGACCTTTGATTTTGTTTAAGGTATTTATTACCATGCAGAAATTTGACTTTCATGTAGGTCAATTTATCAGGCTTTTCTTTTATGCCTTCTGGCATTCGTATCATGCTTAGATATGGAAGTTTCCCCTGTACTGAAAAAAAAATGTTTTTAACCTTCTCATGCTTTTCTCTAGTACTTCTTTTTTTTTTTTTTGAGACAGAATCTTGCTCTGTCACCTGGGCTGGAGTGCAGTGGCTTGATCTTGGCTCACTGCAACCTCTGCCTCCCGGGTTCCAGCGATTCTCCTGCCTCAGCCTCCTGAGTAGCTGGGACTATAGGCACACACCACCACGCCCGGCTAATTTTTGTATTTTTTAGTAGAAACAGGGTTTCACCATATTGGCCAGGCTGGTCTTGAACTCCTGACCTCGTGATCTGCCCGCCTTGGCCTCCCAAAGTGCTGGGATTACAGGCATGAGCCACTGCACCCGGCCTTCCTTTAGTACTCCTATGGTTTCATTTTTTGCTTTTTCTATTTATTTATTCTTGAGATGGAGTTTTGCTCTGTCACCCAGGCTGGAGTGCAGTGGCGCAATCTCAGCTCACCGCAACCTCCGTCTCCCGGGTTCAAGTGATTCTCCTGCCTCATCCTCCTGATTAGCTGAGATTACAGCCACCTGCCACCACACCGGGCTAATTTTTTTTTGTATTTTTAGTAGAGACAGGGTTTCACCATTTTGGCCAGGCTGGTCTCGAACTCCTGAACTCAGGTGATCCACCCGCCTCAGCCTCCCAAAGCATTGGTATTACAGGCGCCTGCCACCACGCCTGGCTAATTTTTGTATTTTTAGTGGAGAGGATGTTTCACCATGTTGGCCTGGCTGGTCTCGAACTTTTGGCCTCAAGTGATCCACCCACCTCTGCCTCCTAAAGAGCTGGGATTATGGGCATGAGCCACCATGCCTGGCCCATTTTTTACATTTAAATCTCCCTGTCATTTGGGTTTCATTTTGGTGTAATTTGCAAAGTAGAGTCACTTTGGGTCCTACTCTACATGCCCAGCACTTCCACTTTCAGCATGGAATAATTTCTGTCCAGTTCCAATTTTAATAAAAAAATTTGGCCTTAATTTGGCATATCAGTGTCCAGGGCTACCATAACGAAGTACCACAAATTTGATACCACAAATAAGAAATCGTTCTGGAGGCCAGAAGTCTGAAATCAAGGTATCAGCAGGCCACGTTCCCTCTCAGACTCTGGGTAGAATCTTTCCTTGCTTCTACCGAGCTTCTAGCAGTGCTGGCCATCCATGGAGGCCCTTGCCTGAAGCTGCATCACTCCAGTCTCTGCCAGTGTTGCCTCTTGGTGTTCTCCCTGTGCCTCTCTGTCTTCTTATTAAGACATCAGCCAGACCGAGTGTGGTGGCTCACACTGGTAACCCCAGCACTTTCTGAGGCTGCCAAGGCAGGAGGATCACTTGAGCCCAGGAAATTTGAGACCAGTCTGGGCAACATGGGGAAATCCCATCTGTACAAAAAATAAACAAAATAAACAAATGGTGGCGGATGCCTATACTCCCAGCTAATCCGGAGATTGTAGTGGGAGGATCGCCTGACCCCAGGGAGGTCGAGGCAGTAGTGAGCTGAGATGGCGCCACTGCACCGCAGCCTGAATGCCAGGCTGAGACCCTGTCACTCAGACCCCTGAGTGACAGAGTGAGACCCTTCTCCACTACAAGTTCACTTCAGCTTCATTGTGTCTGCAAAGACCCTATTTCCAAATAAGGTCTCATTGACAGGTAGGCTGAGGCAGGTGGATCATTTGAGGTCAGGAGTTCAGGACCAGTCTGACCAACATGGTGAAACCCTGTTTCTACTAAAAATACGAAAATTGGCTGGGCGTGGTGGTGGGTGCCCGTACTCCCAGCTACTTGGGAGGCTGAGGCAGGAGAATCCCTTGAACCCAGAAGGTGGAGGTTGCAGTGAGCGGAGATCTCGCCACTACACTCCAGCCTGGGTGACACAGTAAGTAAGACTCATCTCAAAAAAAAAATAGTTAACTTTTTTGTTTGTTTTTTTGTTTTGTTTTGTTTTTGCTCACTTCAACTTCTGCCTCGAGGGCTCAAGCAATTCTCCTGTATCAGCTTCAGGCAGGTACCACCACACCCAACTGGTATTTTGTATTTTAAGTAGAGATGGGATTTCACCATGTTAGCCAGGCCGATGTCCAACTCCTGGCCTCAGTTGATCCACCCACCTCAGCCCCAAAAAGTGCTGGGATTACAGGCATGAGCCACCGCACCCAGCCTTTTTTTTTTTTTTTTTTTTT
>NW_026659944.1:1853-3299 GCF_009828535.3 Hylobates moloch | reverse complement strand
GCACTAAAATTAACTTGTACTAACTTGCTAGAACCTTTCTGAACTAGATCTAGGCTGAGGCACTAAGAAGGATGAGACATCGGTTGAAAAGGACTCCTATCAGAGCAACATGAATTCCGCTAAAATTGCAGCAAGAACAAACATCAAATGGATGGTGAATCTCGGGCGGAAGAACAAAGAAGTCACTGATGTTTTATGAAAAGCTTATGAGGACAACGCCCCAAAGGAATCAGCCGTTTACCAAGGTAGAGCTTGTTTTAAGAAGAGATGAGAAGATACGGAAGGTGAATCCTGCAGTGGCTAGGAAAAGCAAATGCTGTGGAAACCATTGTGCCCAGATCAGCTGTACTCACGAGCAGAGTTTCAGTGGAAATTTTCAACAGGAGGGATCACGATCCTGTCTAAAAGGCAAACGAAAAATGCGAACATTAGCCGGGCGTGATGGCGGGTGCCCATAATCCCCACAACACGGGAAGCTGAGGTAGGGGAATTGAACCCAGTGGTCAGAGGTTGCAGTGAGCCGAGATCGCGCCTCTGCACTCCAGCCTGGGCGACAGAGCGAGACTCTGGAGCAGAAGAGGCCCTCTGGTTTGGAGAGTGTTCCGCTTTTCTACTCTGGCTCCTCCCCCGTCTTTGCGGTTTTCCCTACGTTTGATCATTGATGCTGGTGACCTGCCGATGGGGTTATGGGGTGCATGTACTTTTAGCGGATGCTGATGCTATTCCGTTCTGTTTATTAGCTTTCCTTCTAAGAGTCAGGTCCCTGTGCTTCAGATCTGTTCCACACACTGTTTGCCTAGGTTGGTGGGAGTGTAAACTAGTTCAAACATGCTGGAAGACAGTGTGGCCATTCCTCAAGGATCTAGAAGTAGACATACCATTTGACCCAGCGACCCCATTACCGGGTATACACCCGAAGGTTTATAAATCATGCTAGTGTAAAGACACATGCACACGTATGTTTATGGTAGCACTATTCATAATGCAAAGACTTGGAAGCCAACCCAATTGTCCATCGACGATGATAGACTGCATTAAGAAAATGTGGCACGTAAAAACCATGGATTTCTATGCAGCCACCAAAAAGGATAAGTTCATGTCCTTTGCAGGGACAGGGGTGGAGCTGGAAACCATCGTTCCGAGCAAACTGTCACAAGGACAGAAAACCAAACACCCCGTACTCTCACTCATAGGTGGGAATTGAACAATGAGAACACTCGGACACAGGGTGGGGAACGTTACACCCTGGGGCCTTTCACGGGGTGGAGGGCGCGGTCCGGGATAGCATTGGGAGAAATACCTAACGTAAATGATGAGATGATTGGTGCAGCAGGTCAGCATGGCACATTGATACCTATGGTAGAAGCGTGCTCTTTGGGCACATGCACCCTACAGCTTAAGGTGTCATAAAAAGTACTAGTGGGGAAATAACTTTTTTGTATATTT
>NW_026659944.1:1743-1843 GCF_009828535.3 Hylobates moloch | reverse complement strand
ACAGAAGGGGAAGATGCCCAGGAGAGAAGACTGTCAGGAGGCTGTTGGGTCAGGGGGCTCGCCTTGTTCTCAGAGGCCATGGAGGTCCAGGTGGGCTGAG
>NW_026659944.1:1630-1733 GCF_009828535.3 Hylobates moloch | reverse complement strand
TTTCTTTCGCTTTGCGGCGAGGTGGACAGGGTTAGCTCTCGGGATTGAGGGCAGTTTTGGAAGAGGCCTGGGGCTAAGGACAGGCCAGGGCGGCGGGAGAGGC
>NW_026659944.1:0-1620 GCF_009828535.3 Hylobates moloch | reverse complement strand
GGGTGTTCAGGACCACATTCAGGTACACGTTCTTGTTGGGGCTGCAGTCGTAGGCCGCCTTCTCCTCGTTCAGCGCCTTCTCCTCGGCCTCCTGCTTGGAGGCACAGAACTTGAGACACTCTTTGGTGAACGGTTGCAGATTGCCTCGGCAGATGACGGTGGGGACTTGGCACCCCGACCTTCGGAGGATAATGGGTTTCTTCAAACGCGGTGAGGATGGACGACGGACGATGCGCTTAGAGCTGATGGTGGTGGAGGTCTTGTCTGCCATCCCCGACCTGTTGCCCGTCTTCCGTGGCTGTCTGCCGACCTTGGAGCCATTGGAGCGTTGGCTTCCGCTGGCCACCCGGGTTGTCTTGGCATCTGTGGCACCGGTGGCCAAGCAAGGGCTGTGAAAGTGGGCGATCCTCTTCCTCTCCCTGGGGGCTCAGATGCGGACTGCGGAGGGTCTCTCTGCCACCTCTGGGGCGGCTGGCAGGGAGCAGGCCGATCCTCTCTGCTCAGGGAAGCACCAAGCCTCCGTGACCATCTCGGGCCACGCTGGGGGCACCGCCGGACCCGTATTCTCGGGCTCCGTCTGGATCCCCACAGATGCTGAGGCCTGCTTGTACATCTGGGGCACCCAGAGCCCGAAGCTCTGGGCAGGCTGATGAGAGGGCAGTGGGAATTCTGGAGCCTCGAGGGCCGCCTCCTCGGCCGCCTTCTTCGCTTCTGGATAGCCAGGTGGGAACCAGCAGGGAGCTGTGGCTCGCAACATCTCGCTGCCTTCGGGAGCACCTGCGTGGCTCTGCTCCTCTCCCAACTGGCGGCTTCAAGGAGTGCCGCCGCGGATGCGCACCGCCTTTATAGACGCACAGGGCTCTTCTGTGAGAGAGGGTGGGACTTGTCCTTGATTACGTTGCTACTTCCATCCAATCACACTGAACCTCATCTTCCACCAGACTCCAGCTTGGGGGGGGGGGCTCGGGGTCTGCTAATGGAAGCAACCCGAACTCCTGGTTGCTAACCTTGGAGCTAGCTTGCTTTTCCTGAGGTGATTAAATGTCCCTGCGCAGCAGTACCATAATGGCTACTGGAAGTGAGCCACATAGCCGCACGTTGAGTTTCAGGGAGGTTGGTCAACTTGCTCGGGGCCACACAGCACCCCCACGGAGCCGGGACTGGGCCAGCCGTCTGCTTCCTGCTAGAGGGCAGGATCTGTCTGGGCTTGCCTTTTCCTGCTCTGTGCACTCCTCCACCGTGGGCAGTTTGAGGACAGGAAGTGGACCACATCCACTTCTCTCCCAGGACGTGGGCAAAGTTCAACACACGGGGTCTTCCAAAACTTCATAGGAAATGTCCATGCTGAAAATCTATGCATGGATTTCAATTTGTTGGCACTAAAATTAACTTGTACTAACTTGCTAGAACCTTTCTGAACTAGATCTAGGCTGAGGCACTAAGAAGGATGAGACATCGGTTGAAAAGGACTCCTATCAGAGCAACATGAATTCCGCTAAAATTGCAGCAAGAACAAACATCAAATGGATGGTGAATCTCGGGCGGAAGAACAAAGAAGTCACTGATGTTTTATGAAAAGCTTATGAGGACAACGCCCCAAAGGAATCAGCCGTTTACCAA
>NW_026659943.1:0-3299 GCF_009828535.3 Hylobates moloch | reverse complement strand
TTTAGGGTTTTAGGGTACATGTGCACAATGTGCAGGTTTGTTACATATGTATCCATGTGCCATGTTGATTTCCTGCACCCATTAACTCGTCCTTTAGCATTAGGTGTATCTCCTAATGCTGTCCCTCCCCCCTCCCCCCACCCCACAACAGTCCCCGGAGTGTGATGTTCCCCTTCCTGTGTCCATGAGTTCTCATTGTTCAATTCCCACCTATGAGTGAGAACATGCGGTGTTTGGTTTTTTGTCCTTGCGATAGTTTACTGAGAATGATGTTTTCCAGTTTCATCCATGTCCCTACAAAGGACACGAACTCATCATTTTTTATGGCTGCATAGTATTCCATGGTGTATATGTGCCACATTTTCTTAATCCAGTCTATTGTTGTTGGACATGTGGGTTGGTTCCAACTCTTTGCTATTGTGAATAGTGCCGCAATAAACATACGTGTGCATGTGTCTTTATAGCAGCATGATTTATAGTCCTTTGGGTATATACCCAGTAATGGGATGGCTGGGTCAAATGGTACTTCTAGTTCTAGATCCCTGAGGAATCGCCACACTGACTTCCACAATGGTTGAACTAGTTTACAGTCCCACCAACAGTGTAAAAGTGTTCCTATTTCTCCACATCCTCTCCAGCACCTGTTGTTTCCTGACTTTTGAATGATGGCCATTCTAACTGGTGTGAGATGGTATCTCACTGTGGTTTTGATTTGCATTTCTCTGATGGCCAGTGATGATGAGCATTTCTTCATGTGTTTTTTGGCTGCATAAATGTCTTCTTTTGAGAAGCGTCTGTTCATGTCCTCTGCCCACTTTTTGATGGGGTTGTTTGTTTTTTTCTTGTAAATTTGTTTGAGTTCATTGTAGATTCTGGATATTAGCCCTTTGTCAGATGAGTAGGTTGCAAAAATTTTCTCCCATTCTGTAGGTTGCCTGTTCACTCTGATGATAGTTTCTTTTGCTGTGCAGAAGCTCTTTAGTTTAATGAGATCCCATTTGTCGATTTTGGCTTTTGTTGCCATTGCTTTTGGTGTTTTAGACATGAAGTCCTTGCCCACGCCTATGTCCTGAATGGTATTGCCTAGGTTTTCTTGTAGGATTTTAATGGTTTTAGGTCTAACATATAAGTCTTTAATCCATCTTGAATTAATTTTTGTATAAGGTGTAAGGAAGGGATCCAGTTTCAGCTTTCTACATATGGCTAGCCAGTTTTCCCAGCACCATTTATTAAATAGGGAATCCTTTCCCCATTTCTTGTTTTTGTCAGGTTTGTCAAAGATCAGATAGTTGTAGCTATGCGGCATCATTTCTGAGGACTCTGTTCTGTTCCATTGATCTATGTCTCTGTTGTGGTACCAGTACCATGCTGTTTTGGTTACTGTAGCCTTGTAGTATAGTTTAAAGTCAGGTAGCGTGATGCCTCCAGCTTTGTTCTTTTGGCTTAGGATTGACTTGGCGATGCGGGCTCTTTTTTGGTTCCATATGAACTTTAAAGTAGTTTTTTCCAATTCTGTGAAGAAAGTCATTGGTAGCTTGATGGGGATGGCATTGAATCTATAAATTACCTTGGGCAGTATGGCCATTTTCATGATATTGATTCTTCCAACCCACTAGCATGGAATGTTCTTCCATTTGTTTGTATCCTCTTTTATTTCATTGAGCAGTGGTTTGTAGTTCTCCTTGAAGAGGTCCTTCACATCCCTTGTAAGTTGGATTCCTAGGTATTTTATTCTCTTTGAAGCAATTGTGAATGGGAGTTCACTCATGATTTGGCTCTCTGTTTGTCTGTGATTGGTGTACAAGAATGCTTGTGATTTTTGTACATTGATTTTGTATCCTGAGACTTTGCTGAAGTTGCTAATCAGCTTAAGGAGATTTTGGGCTGAGACGATGGGGTTTTCTAGATATACAATCATGTCATCTGCAAACAGGGACAATTTGACTTCCTCTTTTCCTACATTTTGAGCTCTGTTCTTTTTTCTGTCAATCCATACACTTGAGCTTCTGTATTACAAGAATTTCTCAGAGTTTCTGATTCATTGATATAGCAGTTTCCTAAGGATGCAGTAAGAAATCATTAAGAATTCTGTGGCTTAAAACAACAGAAATTTATTTCCTCACAATTCTGGAGGCCAGGAGTCTAAAATCAGGTTCATGGAGCCAAAAAGAGGTGTCATCAGGGCCATGCTCCCTCTAGAGCAGGGGTCCCCAACTGTTACCAGTCCATGGTCTTTTAGGAACTGGGCAGCACAGCAGGAGGTGAGCTGCAGGCAAGAAAGTGGAGCTTCGTCTGTACTGACAGCCACTCCCCATCACTTGCATTATCACCTAAGCTCTGCTTCCTCTTGGATCAGCCACAGCATTAGATTCTCATAGGAATGCAAACTCTATTGTGAACAACGCATGTGAGGGATCTAGGTTGCATGCTCCTTATGAGAATCTAATGCCTGATGATCTGTCACTGTCTCCCATCACTCCCAGATGGGACCGTCTAGTGCAGGAAAACAAACTTAGGGCTCCCACTGATTCTACATAATGGTGAGTTGCATAATGATTTCATTATATATTACAGTGTAATAATAACAGAAATAAAGTGCACAATCAATGTAATGCAGTTGAATCATCCCAAAACCATCCCCTTCCCCTAGTCTGTGGAAGAATTGTCTTCCATGAAACCAAAACAGGTCCCTGGTGCCGAAAACGTTGGGGACCACTGCTCTAGAGGCTCTAGGGGAGGGCCCTTCCTTTCCTCTTCCATCTTCTGGTGGCTGCATGCATTCCTTGAACTATTGGATGCATCAATCCAATCTCTGCCTGTGTCTTCACATGAACTTCTCTTTGTGTGTCTGTCCAATCTACTTCCACCAGCCTCATGTAAGTAATGTAAGTACATTGAGATTACATTTAGGGCATACCCATATATTCCAGAATAATCTTCTCATCTCAAGAGCCATAATTTATGCACATTTACAATCACCATGTAAGGTATTATCTACAGGTTGCAAGGATGAGAATCTGATACCTTTGGGAGGCACCATTCAGCACGCCATACCTAACGATTCTCTTTTTGGGTTTTTCAATTTTCTTATGAATTTCTTTTTGCTTTCTCCCTTTGATTTTTACATTACTTACTATGATTAATAAAATAAAAATATATATTTTATATTAAATATATATTTTATTAAAGATAATCATAAAATCATATATATGTATTTTTCTTTTTTTTTCCATAATTTTTTTTTTATTATACTTTAGGGTTTTAGGGTACATGTGCACAATGTGCAGGTTTGTTACATA
>NW_026659942.1:0-3301 GCF_009828535.3 Hylobates moloch | reverse complement strand
CAGGCAGGTGCCACCACGCCCAGCTAATTTTTGTATTTTTAGTAGAGACAAAGGTTCACCATGTTGGCCAGGTTGGTCTCAATCTCCTGACCTCGTGATCCACCTGCCTCGGTCTCTCAAAGTGCTGGGATTATAGGCGTGAGCCACTGTACCTGGCCCATATGTATTTTATTATTTTTCATATTTAATTTTAATCCACTTGGAGTTTGTCATTATATATAATATGTAGGGGTCCAGGATTTTTTCCTTACAGATTTACATCACATCAATCCTATCAATTTTCACAAACCGAAAACACCTTTATATTTAATTTTCTATACATACATGGATATACATTGGAACTCTGCCTTCTACTGACATTTTTGTCAACCATTATAACTTAGCATTAAGTAGGTTTATAATTTTTTTTTGCAGCAGGGTCTCACCCTGTTGCCCAGGCTGGAGTGCAGTGGCATGATCATGCCTCACTGCAGCCTCAAACCTCTGGCACTCAAGTGACTCTCCCACCTTAGCTTCCTAAGTAGCTGGGACTACAGGCACACACCACCATGCCCAGATTTTTTTTTTTTTTTTTTTGGTAGTGATGAGGTCTTACTATGTTGCCCAGGCTGGTCTCAAACTCCTAGGTTCAAGCCATCCTCCCACCTCAGCCTCCCAAAGTGTTGGGATTATAGGCGTGACCCACCATGCTTGGCCTCTCTCAACTTATTTTTTCATACTTTTTAAGCTAAACATCAGACATTTAGTCTTCCATATCTTGGGTGCAACTGAGTGGGGATGGTGTTGTGGACAGTAAAGGAATTTTGCCAAAACAGTCATAGGTAAAGCAAGGCAGATTTATCAGAGAAAGTATGAAGATATGTTGTAAGGGTTCAATGGGCGGCACAGCAGAGAAGAGCCTGTCTGAGAGGCAGGGGCTGGAGGTTTTAAGTTTTATAAGGTTGTGCTGGAAAGGCTACATGCAAAACAAGGTATTTGGGAACAGGATGTGTGCCAGCAGGTTGTCTGCAATTTGCCATCTATAAAACAATTGTTCTCTCTCACCTGGGACCCCTTCCTTCTTGTTGCTTACTTATCAGGACTCCACATTCCATATATTCTGATTCTGGATTTGTTTCAGTGATCTCTTTAATTCTGCTCTATGCCACATTTACTTTAGTTTATAATGCCCTCTAATATCTTGTAAGATGAGTCTTCCCATGTTACCTCTATCCACCAAATACTCTTAGTTGCTCATATATTTTTTTCTGCTAATTAAAATGAAGTATAATTGTACTATAGGCCCCTGATCGCATTTAGCATATTGGTTAAATTGCCTTAAATCTATCGATTAGGCTTAGGGACAATTTGGGTTTTACGGTATTAAGTCTTCACTAAGGAGTACAGTTTATTTTCCTTTATACAGATGATGTCCAACCTTCTTAGGCTTATTTATACTTGTGTTCTTGCTTTTTGAATTGCATCATTTTTCCTGCTATATATATTTTACTAGTCATCATTCACATGTACATTACAGCTAATCCAGATACTACAAAGCCCATAGTTGGTATCTAGCTAGGTAATAGCCACAATACCATTTTCATTTCAGAAAAGAAAGTGATAATGCAAAGGTGGCCTGGAGACACAGAGGGAAAAAGGAACCTGGAAGATAGTATGCTAAATGAAATAAACTAGACACAGAATGACAAATACTGCATTATCTCACTTAAAGGTGAAATCTTAAAAAGTTGAACTCACAGAAACAGAGAGTACAACAGTGGTTACCAAGGACTGGGGATGCAGGAGTGGGAGACAGGAAATGGAGAGATGTTAGTCAAAAAATAAAAACATTCTTTTTTTTTTTTTGGAGTCTTGCTCTGTCACCCAGGCTGGAGTGCAGTGGCACGATCTCAGCTCACTGCAACCTCTGCCTCCCAGGTTCAAATGATTTTCGTGCCTCTGCCTCCCAAGTAACTGGGACTACAGGTGCGCGCCACCACACGTGGGTAATTTTTTTGTATTTTTAGTAGAGACGGAGTTTCACTATGTTTCCCAGGCTGGTCTGGAACTCCCGAGCTCTGGCAATCCACCCACCTTGGCCTCCCAAAGTGCTAGGATTACAGACGTAAGCCACCACGTCCGACCTAAAAGGTAAAAACATTCTAAGATGAACAAGTTCTGCAGATCTAAGGTACAGTATGGGTGGTGATGGATGTATTAGTTGATTGTGGTAATTATTACACAATGCATACACATATCACATTTTAAAAACCCACTGTTTTAGGTATAAAAAAAAAGACATGTAGTTTTAAAAAAATGAAAGAAAAACACCGAGGAAAGATGAGGCAAGCATAACAAACCTAGTGGTTTTCATTTGAAGGCAGTGGTTTTTAAACAAAAGCATTTTCACAAAAGGAATGAGAACATCTCAGTATTACATATTTGATACCATTCTCAAATAAATTTAGTCACAATAAAACAAGGTTGCTTATGCAGAACCCTTGAAATACAATGTATGTAAAAATATTTTTACTATTGTGCTCAAGAATAGAGATTTTGAGGACAATTCTTACATATTTAAGAAGGAAAAACTTTAGTTAATACTCAGATTTTATTCAACATCAGAAAATACACAATGAAGAGAAAATCTACAATTTAAATCAGCTTGCAGATACATTTGCTTCTGGATCACAACTTACTCAGCATTAGAAAATTCACGCTGGCTGGGCATGGTGACTCACCCTGTAATCCTAACACTTTGGAAGGCTGAGGGCAGGAAGAGGCCTTGAGTCCAGGAATTCCAGACCAGCATGGGCAACATAGCGAGACCCTATCTCTACAAAAAATTAAAAAAATTAGCCAGGTGTGGTGGCGCACACTTGTCCCAGCTACTCAGGAGGTTAAGGTGGCAGGGTCCTTTGAGGCCAGGGTCCTTTGAGCCGAGGCTATGGTATGCTATGATCACGCCTCTAAATAGACACTGCATTCCAAACTAGGCAACATATGGCATCCTGTCTCTAAAATAAATAAATAAATAAGAAAATATTTGGCTGGGCGCAGTGGCTCACACCTGTAACCCCAGCACTTTGGAAGGCTGAGCAGGAGGATCACCTGAGGTCAGGAGTTCAAGACCAGCCTGGCCAACATATAGTGAAACCCCGTCTCTACTAAAAATACCAAAAAATTAGCTGGGCATGGTGGTGTGTGCCTGTAACCCCAGCCACTTGGGAGGCTGAGGCAGGAGAATTACCTGAACCCACGAGGTGGAGGTTGCAGTGAGCCAAGATCGTGCCACTGCACTCTAGCCTGGGCAACAAGAGCG
>NW_026659941.1:0-3301 GCF_009828535.3 Hylobates moloch | reverse complement strand
GAAGCATTTCCGTTCAGAAGAGCAACAACCTTAGCAGTAAGTAAAATTCTCATAGAGAAAATTATTCTGACTTGAGGAGTTCCTCTAGAACTTCTGAGCAACAGAGGTAATCATTTTACTGAACAAATAATACAGTCAGTATGCCAAATCTGACCCATTCTCCAACATTTCAATTGTGCCTGTCATTCCCACACATCTGAGTTATTGGAATGTATGAACAGAATAATCAAAACTCAATTGGCAAAATTAACTGAGGTTTTTAAAAATGCCTTGGCCAAAAGTTCTTCCATTGGTCTTGCTTAACCTAAGATCAACCCCTTTTGGTAAACACCAACTGTCTCTATTTGAAATTATAATGAGCAGACCTATGATTGTCTTCAGGAAATCTGGAATCTATGATATTCAAATTAAATATGTTTTATTATTGCAGTGGCTTTATAAAGCAGCTAACTAAAAACTAATTTAGTAAAAGACTCTTTCTACGGTGGGCTCCTGGGAGACAAAAACTCAGACCATGGACTTTAGGAGATTTTGTCTATTGGAAATGACATTTTTAAAAAGACTCACTCCAGCCAACGTGGCAGGGACTTTATTAGGTGCTCTTAAGCAACCCGTGTGTCACCAAGCTAAAAGGAATTGATTCTTGCATACCTATCACTCATTTAAAGAAAGCTACCTTGCCAATTTGACTTCTTCTCAAACTGGTGATCTAAAATTGAAATCCTCAAGAATCAACAAGGGTGAGAAGAAGATGACATCTGAAGTAGTCAGCTTTCCCAAGTCACCAGACCAGGCCTGTATCTAAATGAATGCTTCATATTAATAATGGGTAATAAATGGGAAGGTATTATAAGTTCTCATTAAATTTCTTTCTTTTCATACCTAGCTCTTAGTTTTGTTGATACGACTACCAGCTTTTCCCCATGAAACAAACCTGTTCTTACAATAGGCTCAGGACTATGCCAACAGGTTACATAACAACTTCATGCCCTTTTCCAGTGGCTTTGGCCTCCATAGTAGGTATCTCCTCTCCAAGAACAAGATTGTATAACATATCAGAAACATATCTATGCTTTTCAAGAAAAGTCATCAGTGCTTAACACTGGTATGACTAAGGATGATAATACATCTTTGACTTATTTAATAATATTTTGCAAAGCAAAGAGTGTGGGAAGAGCTTTTCAGTAAAAGAAACAAATTCATTAACCTTCACTCTGGCATTGCCACAATTGAGAGATAAGATAACTCAATTCGGTGCTGGTATAATACAAATATGGTATGGTTTTATCTGGCTTACTCCATCTTTTGGTCAGCTTAGTCAGCAGGCCCCTTTATGTTGAAAACAAAAGAATCACACAAAAGGTACATGGCCCAATAACACTAAAGATATGTAGCAGATATCCAAAGAACTATGTATCCACACCATTATATTACGATGTACTAATTGGCATGCCACTGAATGGGAACAGTGACCAGGTGTTTGTTGGCCCTCTCCAAATGGAACAGCTTGGTTGTGCTGCATGAATCTATCGCTGTGGTTACCTCAGCATGGTTAGGATGGTGTTCTTTAGGTTGTGCCCAGGCACAAGGTCAAAAATCTCCCAAAGCCTGAAAATCTTCTTTATTTACAATCTTATGGGGTTTCTTCTGTATTTTGTTAGTATGATAATTTAGCTTCCATCTTTTTGCCACAACTGGGTATTGAGGATGTCCTTTGGCATGTAGAAGTCCTAATCAATTATACAAAACAGCCCTAAATGACAGCTGCATGGGTTTCTTGTTATTAAACTCTTCTAATTTTGGTATTTATTTGTTTTTATTGCCATCCAAGGAAGTTCAACATTTTTATTATTTCCAAATCTGAAAATGCAGTAGTGTCCTACTAATGGTTCTATTCAGACCTCATTTTCTTCCATTACTTGATCTTTGACTATTATTAATTGCTATATTCATTAGTGCAGCAGTTCTCAAAGTATGTTCTGTGGACTTCTCAGGGGTGCCAGTGACCAATTTCAGGAGGATAACAAGATAAAAATTATTAAGAAAATAATTTATTAGGTATATTAAGAAAATATTAAGCATCATAATATTACTTATACACAGTACTTATAATAATACCTTTAATAAGAGTGTTATAATTTTAAAATACAATGCTTTCTTAAAGAAAATAATTCTGACCTGGTTACTGTTAATAATACTAAGTATTGGTCTTTTATCACAGTGTCAGCATTTATGCAAATGGTACAGAAGGCAGTAGTGGTTAAATTGGCAGAGACTTGGCATGAATCATGATGGTGGTACCTGACTTTACAAGCTTCTGTTCTTCAATGATATGCATTCATGGGAAAATCAGGAATTTTATTTAGGATAATAATTAAATTAAATATTTTCCCCCTGAAGGACATGTCTTTTTAATATTCTGTGGGATAAAATGGGAGACACTTTTTCTTTTCATATTTAATTTTTGATTCAAGGGTACATGTGCAGCTTTGTTACACAGGTACATGGTGTGATGCTGAGGTTTGGGGTATGATTAAACTCGTCACCCAGGTAGTAAGGATAGTATCTGATAGGTAGTTTTTCAACTCTTACCCCTTCCTTCCCCCACTCTTGTTGTACTCTCCAGTGTCTGTTCTCATCTTTATGTCTATGTGTACCCAGTGTTTAGCTCCCACTTATAAGTGAGAACATGTGGTCTTTGATTTTCTTTTTCTGTGTTAATTCACTTAGAATAATGGCCTCCAACAACATCTGTGTTGCTGCAAAAAACATGATTTTATTCTTCTTATAGCTGTGTACTATTTCATGGTGTATATATGCCACATTTTCTTTATCCAACCCACCATTGATGGGCACTTAGCTTGATTCCATGCCTTTGCTATTGTGAGTAGTGCTTCGATGAATGTATACACACATGAGTCTTTTTGATAGAAAAATTTATTTTCCTTTGGGTATATATCCAGTAATGGGATTGCTGGGTTGAAGGGTAGTTCTAAGCTCTTTGAGAACTCTCCAAACTGCTTTCCACAGTGGATGAACTAATTTATATTCCCAACAACAGTGTATAAGCATGCCCTATTTTCCATAGGCCTGCAAACATCTGTTTCTTTTTCTTTTTTTTTTTTTGTTTTGTTTTTTGCTTGTTGATAATAGCCATTCTGACTGGTGTAACATGGTGGTATCTTATTAGGGTATTGATTTGCATTTCTCTGATAATTGGTGACGATGAGCATTTTCTTCATGTTTGTTGACTGCTTGTATGTTCTCTTTTGAGAAGTGTCTGTTCATGTTCTTTGCCCAC